>NW_010972898.1:3278065-3493767 GCF_000737465.1 Haliaeetus leucocephalus
TCCCACTGGGGCTGGGGAGGGGAGGTGTGAGCAAGCGGCTTTGTGGTGCTTTGTTACCAGCTGGGCTTAAAGCACAACAGGTGCTCAAGCAACTAATCCACGAAACTATTTCCAGGTTCATGAAGGACAAGGGGGTGATCAGGAGTAGTCAGCATGGATTCACCAAGGCAAAGTCATGCTTGACAGACCTGATAACTTTCTACAGTTAAAGGATTGGCTTGGTAGATGAGGGGAAAGAAGTGGACACTTTTCTACCTTGACTTCAGAAAGACTTTTGACATTGTTTGCCCATGAGTTTTACCTTTTTCCTTCCTATTCTCTCCCCCATCCCACTGGGTGGGAGTGGGAGTGAGTGAGCAGCTGCACGGTGCTTAGTTGCTGCCTGGGGTTAAACCACAACAGGACCTGAGGCGGTGAGGACAAACCAAAACACGGGAAGTTTGTGCTGAACAGAAGGTAACCTTTTTCATGGTAATAGTAACCAAGCACTGACACAGGTTGCCTAGAGAGGTTGTGGAGTCACCATCCTTGGAAGTATTCAGATGCCGTCTGGACATGGTCCTGGGCAACTGGCTCTAGGTGGCCCTGTTTGAGCAAAGGACCACCTCCAGAGGACTCTTCCAACCTCAACTATTCTGTGATTTGGTGAACTGTTTTATTTTAGAGACCAGGATGAAATCAGTAGTGGAAGTGTCTGACTTCTTATTTTTCCTTCTTTTCTACTTTACTTGACAATTATTAATGAACCATAACCTGTTTACCTGATTATTTTCGCTTCACTTCCATTAAGATGACTACACACATGCATGAACATACACACTTCCCTG
The DNA here is from genome assembly GCF_000737465.1 of Haliaeetus leucocephalus. Taxonomy (NCBI): domain Eukaryota; kingdom Metazoa; phylum Chordata; class Aves; order Accipitriformes; family Accipitridae; genus Haliaeetus; species Haliaeetus leucocephalus. The sequence goes on from NW_010972898.1 coordinate 3,278,893, forward strand.
CAGATACGCCGCTAACAGTCTTCTTCAATATTGTCCTTCAGCAATACAATTTATGCATTTTTAGAAACTTCATAAGAGCACAAATAGAAATAGAAATGTTTTATTACAAATTTGTTTCTACTTTTTCAGTAGACCTTTTCTCATGTGGCAAGCCATTAAATCTACTATCACAAATACAACCCAGCAGCCTACTTACATTATAGAAATTAATGCATCAGCTGGTAACTAAATATACAGAACATATATCAAGACTTCACACCTTCAGCTTTGGCCAGAAGTATCGTCAGACCAACATGTTTTACAGAATACACAGAAGATCAACAAATTGCAGGTGTTTTCCTTTCTCCTTCTGTTGATTTACAAATCCAGCTTTAAACACTATGTTTAGCATGTAAATAAGACATTGAGTGGAGAGTATATTTTAACTTGCATTTATGCTTTCCATTTAAATGCAAAAATTGTTCTTTTGCTGAGTATTACAAACCTTTGCTTATAAGATTGTGCTTAATATTTATACTGGGGAAAAGAGCAAGTTGGTTGATTTTATTCTCTTGAAAAAAACAAGAGTTTACCAGTTCTGGCTCTGTTACAAATCTTTTTTGCATCATAGCTCATGACCATTTGCATGTTTTGTTTGTATTCCTGTTTGTTTTGTCAGTTCTCTGCAATTCCAACAAACATAAACTTGCTCCAGCACTTTGTGAATTCACAGTACAATTTAATTGCATGTCAGTTCATACAGATCTCAGTATGCACAGTGATTACAACAAAAGGAGATGATATAAGAGAGAGTGATAGGAATGTGAATAAGAGAATATATGAAGAATGGGAATGTGAATATTAGCTATAGGCTATCCGTGATAAGTTTTGAGCTATATTATAGATATTATTTCTCTTTTCTGAGTATTGTAGAGAAACACAGAGAAGACTGAAGACAACAGGAAGCTGAGCTGAGAAATAAAGAAAGTTCATAGGGGTTTAGTATTGAACAGCTTCAGAATCAACACTGATATGACAGTGGGTGTAAATATGCAATATGATTTCACCGATGTAGGAAACTAAACAGTGTGCTGGAAAGAAGAAAAAAAACCCAAACCACACACAACAAAATATGAGAAACAAAAGAAAAATACTTAAAAAAAACAACAAATGGGGACCAAAAATATAACCGCAATTTGCGTGTTCTTAGTGCCACCCTTAATTATTGTCAGGTGTTCATAAAAAATAACAAGAAGCATCTCAGAAATATCAAAGACTGGGAAGAGGAAAACATATAGAGAAGAAGAATGAAGAATAAAGTGTTTTCATCATAAGTCAATTCAGGTTCCTCATACTATGTTAAGTATGAAAAAGACTTTGGAAGACTAATCCATTCTTGACAGACATTTGTGTCATCTGTTTAAAAGAACCTTCAACAGAAGGTTGACAGGTTTCTTTGGTAAACTTTCCAGTTCTTCATTACCTGTTCCCTCCAAAAGTGTTTTCTAATATCTCTTATACTAGACAATGAATCTTTTTTCCTTGCAATTTAAGCCCATTACTTCTTTTCTGATACAGAGAGCACATTATCTCTTTCTTTGAAATAGTCTTTTATTTTCTTGAAATCTGTTATCACATTCTTCCTAAATCTTCTCTTTATTGTCTCTTTCCTTGCAGGTTATAATCTCAAGACCTTCAATCAGTATTTCTGCTCTGGTTGGCACTCTCACCAATTGGTACCTACTCATTATAAAGCCTGGTAGAAAAAAATTTCATGTAGTATGCAAGTCTATTCATGAATGCTGAATTGAATAAAAGGATAACTGCATGCATCTTGTAGGCCACAAGAAATGTTTTAGCATAATATCTACTTTTTTTTTTATTATTTTAACAATACTATGATGTTGTTGACTTACTCATGCTTACCTTGGGATCCTCTCTAACTTCGAGACCTGCAGAACTTTTACCTAGACAGTTGTTACCTAATTTGTATGTGTTCAATTTATTATTGCTGCCTAAGTGAGTATCTTGCAGTTGTCCCTATTGAATCGCATCCTATTATTTCAAACCTACCTCCAATTTGTCAAGATTATTTTGAATTCTATTCCTGTCCTCCAAGACACTTGCATTCTCTCCTGAGCTTGGTATCATATGTAAATATTCTCTATTCTAGCATCCAGGCTATTCATACTGAAGCTCCAGCATGGCATCTTCAGACTACTGAAGCAGTCCTCTCAAGAGCAGTACATAGAACAGCAAAAGAAAACTAAAGAAATATGGTATGCAAAGCAAATGTGTCAGTGGCAAAAAAAAAAAAAAATTAAAAAAAGAAAAGCAGAATAAGAATCAAAGCAAGCCTATATATGACTGTGCTGCAGGAAGGAGAAGTGTGTCTGGATAGTTCTATCATTAAACAAGATGACCCCTGGTAAAAATCAATAATGATCCTTTTTTGTTTGTTTGTTTGTTTATGTTCATAACTAGTTTATCTGTAAGTCACCTTCAGGTATCTTCAAGGAAAAGAACTTTCTTCTTGTCCTGAAGCTTTTAGATATTCTATGCATATATGGACTCTTGCAAGAGAAAATCATGTGTTCCAAAATACTGTATAAATTAAAGGGAGAGTCAGTGACTGACATAGTGATCTCCGTTCCTCTTTACCTAGTGGGATAGATCATCTGATTCTGCTTGTCTTTAGCTAGTTTTAACCTCCACAGTGAATAGACATCAAGATGTTGCCTCCTCTAGCTATAATCATAGCAACAAGAAGAAATATGGCAGTGTTACTTCTGTGTTTCTATTTTCATTCCAATCTTCTTCCTTTCCCAATTTCAGGATATTAGTATAGTTGAAGTAGAGGATGACTGCAATGTCAGTGAATTAAACACAGAATAAATACAAATATGCTATGGTACAGTCAAGCAACAGTACTCAAACACTTCTCTTCCATTTCCACAGCACAGGTTGTAGATCCATGAGTCCACCAGCTGAAGAATCAGTAATGACAGTCATTAGCTACACTTCCTTTTCCTCTCCAAACAGCAATCACAGATTACTTAGTTCATATTAACATTATGTTGTGATAGTATCAGTAACAGGTATAGCCACAAGGTGTGTGTAAAAATGTGGACCAATGCTTTTAACTGCATGCTACATGCTTAGTTCAGCCACTTCACACTGGCTACTGCTTCTTTTATATAGTCCATTTTTAACAGAAGAATGTTTCAATAACAATCATTGGCCAGATTCATGACTCATTAATCACCACATTTTTTTTCTCTATATATTTAACTATCATGTAACAGCTCTGCTCTAAATTCTGTATCTTCTGCTACCTATGAGCTAATTTAATCTTTGGCCTTAGTAGCATGAAATTAAAGATAACTTTAGTTTATTGTATTTCTTTTGTGGTAGGTTGACCCTGGCTGGGCGCCAGGTGCCCACCACAGCCACTCTATCACTCCCCCTCCTCAGCTGGACAGGGGAGAGAAAATATAACAAAAGGCTCGTGGGTCAAGATAAGGACAGTTTAATAAAGTGAAAGCAAAGGTCACGCACAAAAGCAAAGAAAAACAAATGATGTTATTCTCTACTTCCCATCAGCAGGCGATGTCTGGCCACTTCCTGGGAAGCAGGGCTTCAGTACGCGTAGTGGTTGCTCTGGAAGATGAAAATGCCCCCCTTCCATCTCCCTTTACTTAGCTTTTATAGCTGAGCTGACGTCATATGGTATGGAATATCTGTTTGGTTAGTTTAGGTCAGCTGTCCTGGTTATGTCTCCTCCCAAGGTCTTGCCCAGCCCCAGCCTGCCGTTGAGGGGGGCGAAAATGTTGGAGAGACAGCCTTGATGCTGTGCCAGCACTGCTCAGCAGTAGCCAAAACACTGGTGTGTTATCAACACCCTTCTAGCTACTGATGCAGAGCACAGCACTACGAGGGCTGCTATGGGGACAATTAACTCCATCTTAGCCAGACCCAATACATCTTTCAATGGTGTATTTTACTTTTCTGAATTATAGACATACATAAAATTCATACACCACCACCACCACCCCCCCAAAAAAAAAAAAGATAATGAAAACAGGAAAACAGCAGAGCATGATGTTGGGCACAATGCAGTAGTCTTTATGTTCAAAGATAGCCATGACTTCGTAGTGGTGAAAACTAGGAAAGTGCACTCTTTGTGGTAGACTGGAAGGATTACATCCTCCTGTTAATGCATCTGGAGTAACATAGTATACTGCACCTATGTAGATTATGAAAGATTCCAGCTAGAAAAGATAAGAATCTTTTATTTATTGTAATTTAAGTCTGGCTAAAATTCTCACTCTCAGTTATACACCATGGATAGGCAACTGTTTGAGATGAACTTTTCATGTTTATTTATAAGCTTCTCTCCCTTTGTCTACTAAATATTCTGAAAATAATGTATTTCTACTGTATACATTCTACCTACTCCACAGTGTATTTAATATATGAAATCCAATTAATAGAATTTTAATTCTGGTAGAACAATTCTCACACACCGGTAATTATGATTAATGCACATGGGATACAAATTCTAGTCATGCTGATGGTAGTAAAGGCTATTAAATATATAGCAGATGTAATCACTTTGTTAAGGCTACTTAAAAAATGCCAGCATTTTGACTTGAAAGGACAGTGTATTAACATCTGTTATTCTTCAGAGCTTTCCCCAATGCATGTCTGTATGTGCAGTTGTCTATGTGCCAACATGCCTGTGTGCAATGGTGTGTGTATATGCATCCATGTCAGTTTGGCTGAAGCAAAATAATACCTGTTTCTCTTTACAGAAAGAAAATATAAAATAATCTAGATCACAATTCTGCTGCCTTTCAATGAGGTATAGATTTGCTGTTTGCATGTGTATTCTTGTTTAGTTTTTGAGTTGAAGCTTTGTATTTAACTGTGTAAAGCAGGATCTCTAAAATGCAGTAAAGTTCAAAAGTGAACACAAGATTAATTCATTGTGGTTCTAGCCCACCTTCTTGTACATCTGAACCCCTAACCCTACAAAAAAAGATTCATTTCTCAGGAAAGATTTTTTAAAAACTGTGGGTATGAAATCTATTTTTCATCCCTAAAAGTGGTGATGTGCACAAATAGTAAGATCCTAAGAATGTTGTCAAATTAGTACATATTATACTAAATAAATGTAAAATGTAAGTATATTTCACTCATAATTTAGGAGTTAGTTATCTAGTTTTGTTCAGTCATTCTGTACTGAATTACAGTGACACTTTTTCTAGAATGCATGTGTAAGATCTAGTTTGCTTTACATTTCCTGAATGACTTTGAGAATCAATGCACCTTTGGCAATCTGTTGCATATGCTTGAATATTTTTTTATCAACATTATTTTGGTCAAGAGATGAAAAGGTGAAGGCATTAATTGGACATAAGATATGTTTACATTGCATAATTACTTGTTTTGCATATAATTTTTTTAATCTCAATTCTCGCTAAGATCAACAGAAGTCTTTATACATGAGTAACGAGTTAGGGAAGCAGTAAGGTTTTAGATTTTTCTTGTCACAGTTTCATAGCAAAGAATGAACTTTTGAAACTTCAGATAAGGTGGAAGACAGAAACTAAAAAATAGGAGGAAGTATGTAACATTTCAAGTACAGTTTCATTCCTGCTCAACTACTCTTCTTATTCCTTGTTTCTTTCACTTTAAAATGCTAGCTTTAGTCCTGATTTTTCCTAGATTTTAGCACAATGAAAACTTCAATAAGCCCTAAAATTTTCTTCAGTCATGAAATCAATTTTGTTTTCCATCAATTTTCTAAACAAAAGTAAACTTTACTACATGTAGCTGTAATTCTAATCTCTATTTTTCTTAGTAGAAACAAATGCTCCATCCATTTTTCTCTGTCCTGTTAGTCTTTCTTTGCTATGAAACCTTTTGTAGGGAAAATATATGAGTAATTTCTAATTTGACTATGTAATTTCAGAGAGCAATTTAGGTATGTTAAGAAGGTACGATGCTTCCCATTTGTCTTCTCACATATTTTACTGTCCTCTATTTGTTTCTGATTTTACATTTTATTGGTATTTTAATTCTTCTGATTGGCTTCTTTTTCTCGTAATACATTATTACTCGTATTTTGATGTCGTATGTATTTTCCTTCATATGTCCATTTAATCTTGAATAATTAATGAAAATAATCATAGCTCTCTAGACGCTGATTTTGGCATGTAGTCTTACTTTTAGCTGTCAGCTTACAAAACATAGTGCTCCTATGAGGGCAGTTTCAAAAAGTCACACAATTCAATTATTCACTTCCACAGAGCAAGAATCACAATGTGTTAATACTTTCTGATAGTGGATTTTATATTTTGGCAATAGATCACAGTAAGGCTGCAGCTTTTCAAAATCTGGCAGGATAAAGGAGAGTCACCAGATGGAGTCCTCAGGTAACATACTGAAATCAATGTAGTTTATTAATACAGAAGTGTTTGGGTAGGCTGTGTATTAATCTCAACCTTCAAAAGCAGACTGACAGTGACTTGCCAGATTTTGGAGTTCACAGAAAAAGAGACCCTGGTAACTGATGAAGTTATTTCACATATTTGCCTACATTTATTTTAAAGAATCTTTGGAAGGCTTGTCTACCATGTGCCACTCTATTTCTCTGTCTTCCCAGCCAAATAGATAGAGTTCAGCCTACCCATTTAAAAGGAGCCCAGGCCGAATAATTATATACTCCAATTGTTCTCCATCTGCTGCTTGCTTGATCTACAAATGCCTTTTCTTGTACCAGGAAGCAAACAGCAGAAACTCAGCTGTTCAGAATTTCCATCTGGGAAATTGCAAGTTGCTATGTTCCAGTACCTAGAAGAAGAACCTATTCCTGCATTTACTTAAGTGTAGATTAAAATGTATAGGAAGGGGAAATAATTTTAAAAATGAAAATTATCTAATTTCCACTGGACTAATACTAAAGGGTAAGCAGGAAAAAATCAAGTGGCAGATAAGCTGCCTATGATACCTTTTACTAAGCTAGAGCTCTGCAAATTAGAACACCCTTGGAAATGCGGATGATAGCTATATCCATATGGTACTGGGGAATTCCAGGAAACTTTTCTTAGGGTCAGGTTCATAATTCTTCTGGATTCATGTGCCTCCAAGTCTTTTACATGAGGGACATCTATTAAAACCACAGGGAAAAGATTGTTGTGTCTAAAGCTTAGAACAAAGTGATATAAATCTGATTTCTTTTAAATGCATATTTGGCACAAACCAAATGTCTACCAGCAGAAATATAACTCTGGGGGTTTTTTTCATTATGTTGCCAAAATATACAATGACAAAATTTTCAAAATGAAAATTTTTACGCTTTTTGCTTTTTCAAATTTAGTATAATTTGCTTTTTAATTATAGAAACAGAATTCTCCTAGTTGAACTAAATGTTTTGCTTGAACTAAAAGAAAACAAAGGGGTTTTTTTAGTAGCAGTATTAATTTTTTTCTGGATAGAGGGCAACTTTCCAAAATAAATTATTTTCACAACTAAAATTTAATCTTGTTCAAAAGAGCCAATTTATTTTAAAATCTACATTTTAAATTTTTACCATGCTATTATTTAAAAGATTTATATGACTACAAGACATGCTGGAGCAAAATCTTCTAGTAGCAACATATTCTGGAGGACAGCAAAACCGCAGATGTATACGTGGAAGTAGGGGAAAAAAAACCCCAGACCTACCTGATACTCACTATATATATATATATACCAAAAAAAAGTAGTCAAAGATGGGAATATCACTGTATTTGGTGTCTGTGCCTGGGTGCTGATAGCAGGGTGCTGCAGGGCGGCCTCTGTGAGGACACAGCCGGTTCCAGATGTCCCCAATGGACCCACCGCAGGGCATCACTTAGCCCTGCAGCCAAGGTGATGGGGCCTCTGGGAAAACATATTTGAGAAAAGGCAGAAAACACTACACAAAAGTGTGAGGAGGGAAAAAAGAAACAAAAATGTGAGAAACAGTCACGTGAACACAAAGAAGGTGCAGAGATTCTGCTGGAAGCTACGTCAAGTCATATGGATGTCAGAGAGGTGGTTAGACACGGCCAACATGGCTTCACGAAGGGCAAATTGTGCCTGACTAATCTGGAGGCCTCCTACAATGGAGTGACTGCATTGGTGGATAAGGGAAGAGCAACTGATGTCAACTCCCTGGACTTCTGTAAGGCATTTGATAAGGTCCCACACAATATCCTTGTTGCTAAATTGGAGAGATATGGGTTTGATGGACAGACCATTCGATGGATAAGGAATTGGCTGGATGGTCACTTCCAAAGAGTTGCAGTCAATGTCTCTATGTCCAAATGAAGAACAGTAACACGTGGTGTCCCTCAAGGGTCTGTACTGGAACTGGTACTGCTCAGTATCTTTATTAATGACATAGACAGTGGGACTGAGTGCACCCTCAGCATGTTTGTGGATGACACCAAGCTGAGTGGTGCAGTTGATATGCTTGAGGGAAAGGATGCCATCCAGAAGGACCTTGACAAGCTTGAGAATTGGGTCAATGTGAACCTCAGGAAGGGGGTGAGACAGTGGAAGAGGTTGCCCAGAGAAGTTGTGGAGGCACCACCCCTGGAAGCATTCAAGGTCAGATTGGAGGGGCTTTGAGCAACCTGATCTAGTGAAAGATGTCCCTGCCCACAGCAGGGGTGTTGGAACTACATGATGTTTAAAGGTCCCTTCCAACTCAAACCATTCCTCTGCAGCCTGTGGAGAGACTACAGTGGAGCGAATATCCACACTGTAGCCCAGGCGAAAGACCCATGCTGGTGCGGGGAAATAGCATGAGGAGGAAGGTGAGAAAGGTGAGAGAAACCGTTATGGAATGACCACAAACCCCCATTCCCCATCACCCTTGCACCGCTCTAGAGGGGGAGGTAGAGGATTCAGGAATAAAAGCGTAAAGTTGAGCCTGGGAAGAAGGGTGAGGGTGGGGGAAAATGTTTTAGAGTTTGGGTATTGGGTTTTTTGCCTTTCTTTCTCACAATCCTATTCTTTTTAATTGGCAATAAATTATTTTTCCCCAAGATGAGTCTGTTTTGCCTGTGATGGTAACTGATAACAAATCCCCCTGTCTCTATCTTGACCTATGAGCTTTTTTATCCCCTTGCTCTGCTGAGAAGGGGGAGTGAAAGAGTGGCTGGGTGGGCATCTGGCAACCAGCCAAGGTCATCCCACCATGATACTGCCTTTGAGAAATGCCAGGCAATATGTGGAATTCCAAACTGCTTCTTGCATCAGCCTCAGTAGCTCATGCAGCAGGATGCCTGCATTGTCACCATTAAGAGTGTGCCAACATTCCCTTTGTCAAACCTCTACATTCAGGGGATTAGAATAGCATGGCATTAAAAATTCTTTCTGAGCTGAAACTAAGCATACGGTACTTAGGCTGTAATGGCAATGCTGATGTGTAAGGCTCCTGTAGTGTGACTACTAATATTAATTTCTCAAGCATTCAGTTCTAACGATCTGAGTGCTAGACCTGCAAAATGGCACGGGTATTGTAACACTGAGCTTTGCAATGCCCCACTCCCAGAGGGGAATCCACCTGTCGGAGTAATGTGTGTGTGCTCCCTGTACAATATACTGGAAATTTAAAACAGTCTGAAGAAGGATCCAAGCTGGCAGCATGCTGAGCAGAAAACTGCCAAGCTATTCACTAGGAGACACTGCAGAAAGGGTAACTTCTTTCTTTCAAGGTACACAGAAGGTGATATTTTTAAAGTACTTGCAGTGTAAGTAACGTTATTATAGATGTCATTTATTTATCTGAGGGTTTAATGAGAAAATGCTTTTAATATGGCAATGAAATAAAAAGTATTTTTTTTTTAAAAATCTGCTGCTTTTTCTTTTTTTTAATTAAGCAGGGATTTGGCCTACATGGAATTTTTGTAGCAGACAGTCTCAGAAGGAATAGCCTGATAAAGCAACTTTATTGCAGAAAAGCTTGCTTTCAAAAGTTTCTGTAGAAGTTTGTTCTGGCCTTAAATGTTTTTAACTTGAGTACAAGACATGAAGTGTTGATAAGGGGTTTTGTTACAGCTATTTTGTCTGTGGTTTTCTCAAAGACGCTCCTTCCTGGTCCTTGAAGTTGTATGTAGAGTTCTCAAAAAAATTTTGAATTTGCTTCAAGTGAAAACAAGAAAAAGCAAGTTTGATTAAGATGTTCATAAGAGGTGTTGATACATGGTGAAGGTATACTAAAGATGGTAATTAAAGTGTTTTATTAAACTTGTTCTCTGTTCCATGCCTTTCAGCTTGTCAGGAGAAATTATTGCTACAGGTGTTTTCATTTTAAGAATGAAAAAAAATGATGAGGGATTAGAGAACAAAAGCCTTGCGGGAATGTATCTTTTAGTTACTGTATTGATGTTACTGCTGTCTGCTGTGTGGTGCAGAGGATGTAAATTTGCTAGCTGTATCTTTTTTAGCAATTTATGGAACTAATCAGTAGACAGACAGTCTTAAATATATACCTTCCTTTCTGTCTTTTTAGAGTAATGTATAGATAGTAAAATCCCTGCTGAACATTCCCAAACACAAGTATGTACTAAGTACTTCAATCATTGCAATATCTGAAATAGTCCTTCACACGTGATAAGTGTTATGGAACAGAGTATGGTATAAATAAATTTTATGCTACTTATGTCCTGATGTACAAGAATCATCAACACTAACTACTAAATATAGCATAACACATAATGTTGGTAGATACCTGTTCTCACCCATTTGGGACCGTAAGTCACTGCTTTAATAGATACAATGAAAGGGTTACAAAATTTACCTATTGAGAAATTATTTTGGATGAAATCCAGTAATCTTTCAAGGTTTCAAAAATAAAACAGTAATTAAAACAATCTACCACCAGCAAAATAGACATGCTGAAGAATATGAAGCACAGAGCATACAAAGCTCAGGTTCAATGAGGTTCAGATCTCACAGTGGGTGGTGGCTGAATCTCACTGTGTCCAGTAGCTGTGCAAAGTCATGGGTAGCCATGATCACTGATTCTACTGCATCTCTCAAAGAGATATTTAGTTCCCTTTAGATTCAGAACCATATTGACAATTAACAAAAAGCCTAGCTCCTTCTGTGAAAGAAATAGGTTGGCACAAACGGATTCTGTTTCTCAGTTTGTGGTCAAGCAAGTACCACACAATTATTTGGATCCTATGTTGTTTATTGAAACTGTCACTTTCTTTTAATGTTCATCACATCTACTTGTATGAAGACTCTGTTCCAGCCTTTGCAAAAGTGTTACTAAGCAAAATTTGGCTCTTGGCATGTTTTATACTCCGAATGTTGGTCAAGCTCCGGATTTGAAAAAAGGTAGCTTTGAAATTAATTAATGTGGACTTAATAATTAAAACAGCAGTATCAGCACCCAGTAATTTCTGCTACATTAGTCAGTTTGCAGAGTTTATTTAGTTTATCTGAATTAATTAATTCTCCTTTCAGCACAGTCATTTGTTTTCAAGGTAACTGCTATTTTGAACTATTCAGCCATCCTAGTGAAAAGAATTCAGTATGGTATTAGGGAATTATATCCAGCTTCTCTTTTTATCTTAAAAGCCTCTAAGTGTGTGTGGTGGTTGTAATGGGGAAAATGTGACTGTTTTCCTAATAGAAAGACATTTCCTAGGGTATGTTTATGTGGTTATGAGCAGTACATTGCATCCTGTATGGCAGAAGCTGTTAAAACTGGCACATTAAAAGTTTTGCCTGTTTTGCTTAGCAAAAAATAACAGTGCTAATCTCTGTATAACTCCAGATTTCTAAGGACAGATCCTGAATTTCAACAGATCTTCACTTATTGTAACTGCAAAGAATGCAAGCAGAGAGAGATCTTGACCATCCTTCACGTTCCAGTGCTGTAGGACAGCCAGAGCTACATAGCACTGAGCACAAACTGAGACAATATTTGTATCATTTTCCACCAGCCAAACACACTCCTACAGGTCTCCCACCATTACAAATGTCACAAAAATACCCAATAAGCTCAGAAAAATAGGAAGTATAAATCTGCTGTTGTTATGCTAAGCAATAAATGGATATACCACAGTTAGTATTATGATAAGATGTGGAATCTTTAACAGGCCTTAAGAAGGAAAGTGTGTTAAAGTCTCTGTGCAGTGAGTTTTCACCGAAATTTCCATGAACAGTTTTCGAAAGGTTCAACTACAGAAAAGTCTGAAACAAAAAACTTGTCATACTAATTCATCAAAAACCAACCCATTAACCAATCATTTCTGGTTGATCCCAGGAAAGAAGAGAAAATTTAAATGAAGCTTTTATTTTCTTTAGAGTTTGTTGAAACAGATTGTTCTGGTCACCGAAACAAATTTAAAAATGTGCATCCAAATATAAACTCTGAAAAAAAGAGGCAGAGAATAGAAAGAAAAATGACATAGAAAGACAACTGGTATGAACAGTCACACTGTTCACTGAGGACCTGAAAAGAAAAAGTTGGTCTTCTAAATTCTTATTTAGACATCTATTTACAAGTTCAAATTTTTGTCAGATTTACTAACATAATGATATATCTTTCAAAGCAACTGTGAAAAACTGACCAAAATTTTGACAGCCAGAACTATAATATCTTCACATGTTTATTATACTGATATTTCTGGTAAGTAATGTATTTTACTTACTGTAATATTTAAACAAACAAACAAACAACCTCAAAACTTAAATATTTCACATATAATGCCCCAAATACACTCTAGGTTGCAGAAAAATAAATATGTATTCCTTCCACATAACTATTGACATTTTGATGTGAAAATATTTTTCCTTACAAAAAAACTTTCTAAGCATTTTATTATAAGGAAGGTTAATTACATTCCTTTTAAATTATTTTTTTATAAACCATATAAATAACAGGTAAAATTAATTTTTGAGCTTGTCCTTGATGAAGCACAGAAATGTTTCCAGCTGGAACTGATTATGTTTAATCTTCTGTGTTACAGAGGGAAAGTAATCCAAAAGACAACAGTAAATAATTGTGTTTCTACCTTGGTTTAAGTCTGTATTATCAGTGTTATTGAATAATATAGATAAATAGCAGAAGATAGCTCATATTGTCCAAATAAGTATTTCTTGATAGGCATAATACTTTACTCTGTGAGCCAGGATATTTTTAGTAGATGGAAGATTAACAGTTTTAAAACACTCTTAAAGAGTGAATGTCATTGTTGCTTTGTGTCTCTTGCAAAATGTTTTCCTTAAGTGGTATGTAAAATAAATTGCACATTCTCACCTTAAAGAAAGGACAGGGCACTCCAGTTAATGCTAGAGAGTGCATGCTTTTTTGTTCTGTTTTGGTTTTGTTTTAAGGTTCTGTATCAATAACAGATTAACATAATTGGCCTTGTACTATAGTAAGGAAAAATATTCTAGCTCTACACTGCTGATGGAAAAGACCAGTTAGGTCACCAAGGTCATAGTCCCTTGAACCATCCTCACTTTGTGCATTATTTTTTTCTCCTGACAAGCATATCCACTAAGCTCCATTGACCAAGAACAACATATAGGTCTGAGTGGGAGATCTGAATGTCATTCCCAGGATAATCAGAAGGGGTTGAGCTGCTAAGCAACATTTCAGTATTCAGGAAAAAAGAAAAAAAAAAAAAGGAAAAAAAAAAAGCTACAGGAGAAGCATAGAATAGGGAAGTGAAGAACTGATTTCCATAGAAGTACAGGGTTATTATAATGAATAACCATGAGTATGTCCTCATACTCCTCTTTGCTCAACTTTATCCCTCAGCAACTGCTTTTGCTAGACTAGGAGCTATCAAAAACATTGCATTCCTAGATTCTCTTTGTTCTGTTAACCTCCAGAAGGATCCAAGTTGGGAGATATTCGTACTTTGCTATAGAAGAGATCATTTCAACTTTAGATCAGCTAATTACTCCCACATTAAATCGCCCTTAGTGGAGGTCATGATTTAACACAGGGCACATTGAATACTGCATGTCCAAGCTGAAATTCAGTGAAGTAGTGTAGTTAGCATTTCTACACTTCAGACCTTGAATGATCCCAAGTGATCATAGTCATAACATTTAACTGTTCTTACAGAGATACACAGCTCTAGTAATTCAGCAACTGTAAAATACTGTGCTGTGGTATGGCTCATTATTGTCACAGAGAATAAAGGCTTTCCATCAGAGACTCGATTCACATAATGTTAAGGCAGGAAAACCATTTCAAGTCAGTAGTCCAAGCTACCTACCAATGCCATCTAGTTAATTGTAAGCAGCAAAGCTCTTTGGAGACACCCATGTCACCACAGAATTCCCTAGAAGAAGACATATACTTGTTTGGGTCAGACACAATGTGCCTAACTCATTTCAAACTGCAGATAACTAATGCAGTGAGGATCTGTACTAAATAATACCACAGGCTTGAATTTCCTATAAGGGTATTCCCTGAGGGTCACTTAGCCGTGGGTTTAGTATGTAAAACATAGCCAAGGGATGTATTTGAATTTGAGCCCACACCCATGCTCAAGATTTGTGTTGCATAGCCTGGTTGCAGAGCCCCAACACATCTTATGACACATTCTTAACCTGTTCTGACAACTGATGTTTAATAGCTTTACTACAATGTTACAAGAGGACATTATGGTTGATGGGGAGTTGAACACAACCAGCCAGCTAATTAGTAAATACCTGGTTTGGTGTGTATCCTAATTCAGAAAAGGCAGCATTACACTTCAATGTTCAACACTTCTTTACAGATTGAGTTGTCTTAAACCTCCTTAAAAGCCATGAAAAATGTCATAAAATTTTGCAGCAAGTTCTTTAAATTCCTATATCAGTACTACAGCACAGTGCAAGGTGTTGCCATTATGATGTATCTTCATACTACTTAAAATTTCCTGCATGTAGGTATCACTAGATTTCTGGATAACAACTTTTTAAATACCTGCACATTAAAAATGTTAAGTCATACATGCAAAGTAGACATAAGAATTATTTTTGCAGGGTCAGTAAATTCTTCCCCATTCCTATAGTTTGTGTGGATATTTTGTGTAAAATGTTTTATATTTAACCACTAAATAAGATATATTCTCTGTAACTCTTTGTGCAAAATTCTAAACTATCATGGCTTCTTTTTTTTTTTTTAACTTAGTGCTATAAACCCCTGAAAAAAAAGAAAATAAACTTTTCATGGAAACACTTTCAGAGCTTCAACTACAGCAGCTCTGTGACATTGTTATGTAAGCATTAAATGTGCCATCTCTCTGCACTGTGAAATGCAGAATTCCCAGAGGGGAGTTTCAACTAGATCACTATCAGGTGTTGGAGAATGTTCATTGATGATGTGAGAATTGTTATTCACAGGCTCTTTCAGCAGATCTTCTGATCACTCCAGAATTTTAAAATCCTCATTTATGTCAGCAGGTCACTGAAGCAGAACTACATTTCTTAGGGAAGAGGTGATGTATACAATAAAGTGGATGAATACATTCCACTGAAGACTAATGCAACTTTTAGAGTGTCATCTTTTTTCACATTAAGGCATTTCTGTAGATTATGAAGGCTAAAGTCATTCCTTTTAAGTCATGATAAATGGAGACAGTTTACAATATCTGCACCAAGATCTTTTACTAAATTTTTCAGGAAAGAATATTAAGCAAACCAGTAAAAGCAATTTTTACAGTTTCATTTCTAAATGTTATAATTGCTTGTGTACTGCAATAGAACCCAGAATTCCTATCTGACTAACAGAATTTCTTATGCTAGGCAATATATAAATAATGTAAGATGAGACAGTACAAAAACTAAGATAGTTTCCCCACCATCACATCATGCACAAACAGAAGAAATGATCAGAGGACCATGTATAATCCTGACTGAATTCTTTAAAAGATTACTTTTCATTATCTGAGATGAAATTACTCTTTGTATGTGGGCTTTTACACTATTGCTGTTAAAATCAGTATGGATAAAACCATGGAAAGGGTTCAAGTGAATCTGTGTCATTTTAAGTTAAACAGAACAGAAGTGTTCATATGGTCACTCACAGTGCTTCTACCAAGGGAGCAGCTAACAGCATTCCCAATGTACATCTGGTCATCCTTAAAATACAAAGCGAGGGGGGAGAAAAAAAATTAAAAAGAAGAAATGGGCACAGATAGGGACCTTCCTGATCTTTCAGCATTCTGTGCAAAATTGAATTGTGCTTCCTTATGGCAAAGATTTACTTCTTCATCCTGAAGGCAAAAAATTCAATATTATGCCATTGACAGTGCTGATTGCAGAGAGACGAGTAAGGTTTGGAAACATAAGTGGAGGGGTTTGAAACTGTCAAGAAGGAATGAGGCGGGTGGAAAGGGTCAGTGGAGGTTTGTAGGCTTAGAAGGAGATAAGAGAAGCAGGGTTCAGCGGGGTAATGATACTGGAACAGGAGAAGTCAGTCCCATCTTCTTAAGGATGATGGTGGCAAAAGGAATGTCGAGTATTAACAGGGATTTGAAGACCTGTGGATCTGGGATGGAATGAAGCTACATCCTTATATCCTTGAATGAGGAACAAGCATCCCACTTGCCAGCAACTGCTTTCTCCACAAGTATTCCTCTGGCCCCTCCTCTCACACAATTGCATCTACACTTCCTAATCACTGCAGCAGCTCCTTCTCAAGGTGCTACTATTTCAGCAAGGAGGAGCGTGCCAGAATTCTGCTACTGTTGCAACGATGGGATGAACTGGGAGAAAAACAAACCCTAGTGTCAGGCCAAAAATCCAGAGGTGAGTGGCTCCTACTGCTGTTAGAGTATGAGATGATGAAGATGGCTGCAGAGCATATATCCTTCCTCCACATACAGAAGTCTCTGCTGCCCAGACCCCAGTCTCTCTCTTAGTGATGGTAGAGGATTATGCAGATGGCACAGAGGAAAAGGGCTTTTCAGGAAGCACATGCTGATCACAGAGATGATCTTCAAGCTTCGTTGAAATGGACAAAGTCAGCAGTCTGCCTGTCCATGAAACCTGCAGAAGATGTCCTCTTCATCAATATTGAGCAGGAAGGCAGGCAGCAATTTTGAAACCCCAGTACCATAGTGACGGACAAGACTTGAGAAGGTATTAAGAAAAAGAAAATTATAGCTGGAAAATGACATATTCTCGAAAAAAAAAGGTAATATAGATTAGCCATATCAAACCCCTATGTAAACTCATGGTGTCAACTAGATAGATAAATATTTAAACAGCAGACCAAGTAAAGAATAATATTTTTTGTCTGTACAAACACCTGACTCTGCAATTTGCAGGTTTGTTTTTTTTTAAGGTTTAGATCACATCCAAACATCATGTTTAATTGCCTTTTGTTATGACTTTGTCCATTTTTTTTCTGAACACATTTTTGGTTTTGCATGACAATATGTTGTAGGAATGAGTTCTCCACTTTAATACACTTTGTGTGACAGTCTTTTCTTTAGTTTAATTAAAAACATGAGCTGCTTGTTCTCATCTGGTGTCATCCAAATCTTACGTAGTAAATTTCCATTCCTTATCTATCTTCTGTATGTCATACATTATATCATGGATCCCTCTTATATTTTCTCCTTTCTCTTCCACCTTTTTCCCAGCAATGTCTTTTGCAGCCCTAGAAGTCCAGTGTATTTCATGTTTCTTTGTACAGAAACTGTTTCAGACCTTTCCTCATCTCTGTTGTGTAGTTCTGTTGTATATACTTCTATTATTATGTTATATTCTATGTATATTTTACATCTATCTCTACTTATAGTCATACAGTTAGAGAGAGGAATAGAAAGACGTGAGGTCACAATATTCAAACTGTAAGCATGTGGTAGTTTTATATAATGGTATATTATGCTTTTTGTTAATTCCTTGTTTAAATATTTTTCATAATCTGTGTCGTGGTTTAACCCCAGCCAGCAACTAAGCACCACACAGCCGCTCACTCACTCCCCCCCATCCAGTGGGATGGGGGAGAAAATCAGGAAAAGAAGTAAAACTCCTGGGTTGAGATAAGAACGATTTAATAGAACAGAAAAGAAGAAACTAATAATGATAATGATAACACTAATAAAATGACAACAGTAGTAATAAAGGATTGGAATGTACAAATGATGCGCAGGGCAATTGCTCACCACCCGCCGACCGACACCCAGCCAGTCCCCGAGCGGCGAATCCCTGCCCCCCACTTCCCAGTTCCTAAACTAGATGGGACGTCCCATGGTATGGAATACACTGTTGGCCAGTTTGGGTCAGGTGCCCTGGCTGGGCATGAGAAGCTGAAAAATCCTTGACTACAGTCTAAACACTACTGAGCAACAACTGAAAACATCAGTGTTATCAACATTCTTCACATACTGAACTCAAAACACAGCACTGTACCAGCTACTAGGAAGACAGTTAACTACATCCCAGCTGAAACCAGGACAATCTGTTTTACATAGGAGTGAAAAAAAAAAGAAAAACAAAAGGCAATAAATTGTGCCACAGTTGCTAGGTTGACAGCACTTATTCCACATAAATTCTAGGATTCTGCAAAACTTTCACGTAAGTTTCCTCCTCTTGGAATGGGCAGCCAAGGTCTTCTCTTTCTGGAGTGGAAATTTAAGTTTCAGTCTCCAAAATTTATAATTATTTTAGTTATCCTGTACCTGTACTCTTGTCTTTTCTCAGGGGCTAATAGGGCATTATTTAGTGAATTATCTAGTTCTCATAAAACAAAGTTAATTTTGAACAAAAACAGACCTATAAAGCCTACCAGAAAATTAAGAGATAAAACTACTTTCTTAAACAGATAATCTATCAAAAATTTAGTCAGTCTTAACCAATCAGTATAGGTAGGACTAAAACATTTTGTTGTCTTGGTCAGACCCCTACATCATTTCTTGGATTGTGTGATC
Source organism: Haliaeetus leucocephalus (assembly GCF_000737465.1). Taxonomy (NCBI): domain Eukaryota; kingdom Metazoa; phylum Chordata; class Aves; order Accipitriformes; family Accipitridae; genus Haliaeetus; species Haliaeetus leucocephalus. The sequence continues at coordinate 3,297,807 of NW_010972898.1, forward strand.
TGTCCTGTCCCTAAGTCAGCACTGTCTCTTAATACAGTTTGAGGTTCTTTGTGTTACCAATCTTCCTGAACACAATCAAGGATAAAACGTTATTCCCATTGGCTGTAAAATTTTGAAGAAATTGACTTCATTAATCCAGGCTTGGGAATGTGTATTAATTACCCCTTCGGTGACTCCCTTCCTGAAAATATCTTTTGTCTGAACCATTTAGGCAGGAATACAATTAGGAGCAAATAGATAAAAATATATCTGTCATAAAGAACAATTATGCAGTTGCCTCTGAATATTCTATGCTTCCAAAGTATCTGCAACTAAATATTATAAAAAGAGAAACCTCAAGTTAAGAGCCGTGGAAGCAGACAAAAATTATAATCTAAGCTCTCGTTCGCAGATGTGAGGCTCCTGGGCACCAAATGTGGCACTCAGAAGTAATGTAACTACCAAAATTCAAGTCTATAATCCTCAAAACATCCTGAGAAAAGATTGCTGACTTAAGATTGCCCTAGGAAAATTCTCAAGATGCATAGCATGCTGCTGACATGAATGGCCAGGACTGTTGCCATCTTGGCATGGCTGAGCTACTACACACTTGTTTGATACTTGGGCCAATTAGTAATCTTCATATTCATGCTTTGCTCAGAGCCTCAGTTGGAATGGCAGATATTCTTTAGTACAGCTAAAACACACTAAAAAATGAGGCCAACACAACAGTCAGCAGACATTGCTACTTTAATTGAAAAATGTGGAAGTGAGGATGGAAAAAAAGGAAGATATGGTTATCTCTATTAAATACCATAACATATTTGTACTCATTCAGAAACTGGGAGATACAGCCTCAATATTCTTCTTAACATGAAGATGTTCAAACTCAGGTTTCCCATCCCAAGCTCAAAGCCAGTGGCAAGGATCAACAGGTTAATCCATTACACGCTTCTAAGGAACCTATGATGATGAAAAGTAAAGAATGCTATGCTGTTCATTCAATTTATAGGGTTTTTAATTTAAAAATAACAATCTGTTTTCTTTTCTGGTCATACAGACGGCCTGGAAGACCAAAGAGAAATATCATCAATTCCCACAGAAATAAAAACATAGTTGTCAGTATCCATGATAAATTGGACATATAAGCATGTCCGCCTCTTTTTCTCCTGAAAACTTTATAGTTTTATAGTCTTTTTCTGATTGCTTCAGCTGACAGAAACATTTACTTTTCTAATTCTGAACAAGAATCTTGAACAACCTGTGTCTAGACTATTTGTGGCCATACCAGTATGATGTAGAAAAATAAACTATTCCAAGAATTTATATAGATTGCTACATTCGAATTCTGTTTCCTCGTCATCCATTATTAAACACATTTAGTACCATGATACTGGGCTAGAGATCTGGTACAACTGTTCTTACAGTTCCACAGGAAATACTTTTCCTCTCTCTGAAAGTATTTATTAATGCACTACTGCTAGTACCCAAAGGATAGCATTCGTAGAAGCAAGAATGTATTATTTTCTACTTTTTTTTCTTTCCACATGTCTAACTTGACAGCTTTGCTAAGTTGTTTATGATTAACTTATGTGGAAATTACAGGTATATTGTGTTCAGGGGATATTAATATATTCTATAACTCTACATCTACTGTAGCTGCTCTATTTAATGTATCTTTCCCCATCAGACAGAAATGGAACTGAAATTCTGTCTGAATGGACTCTGTCAGGATTTCCTCCACCTTTTAGTTTAATCTTCACTCAGTCCTATCACTGTAATCCCATTTCCCCAGAAACATCAATAAAGGTTTTGGCTTTGATGAGGCCACATCACAGTTTAACAAAGATTTTTCTCATTTCTCTTTGAATTGGCAATCAGTTGTTTTATATTTATAAATCTGCAGTTAGAAATTAGTTGTTGGTTATGAGGACCATCTGTTCTACCTGTGTTTGGCATAGCTGTAATTGGGATAATGTTTGCTAACCAAGGAAGACAGGGTAGATTGCAGCAGAGCAATTCTGAGACCATACTAGCTGTCAAAGTGAGTTATAAACCAGTTTTCAGTGTCATTGATCTTTATATGAAACTTCCATCATTCAGTATAATCACTAGGGAATGCAACTAACCTAAGAAAGAATGATACTCCTGTCCCCCTACCTTTTTTTTTTTTAATTCATCTGACACAGTAGAGAAGTCACTACTTGCTGTATTTGTAGAAGCATGCACAAAACAAGGCAAGATCACCTAGTATCAAGGTTCAGAATTTAGCATGTTGGTAGACAATAAGTTTGTGCTAGCTACAAACATATTCTAGTTCACGTGTACCTTGCTGTTCCTTCACTTGCTGATCCTTTCTATGAGAAAACTTCTTTGCAGTCGGCATAGGTTCCTTTAAAGTTGAATTAGAAGCTAAAGTAATTTATTGGTAATATATTTATTATATTTATCTAGCTGTCCATTGACAAACATATTGGTACATTTCCAAATTTTCACAAGTGTCTGCTTATTTACACAGTTTTCTAAAATAACCCTGCTGTTTATTTAGCTTAAGAAAATATGCAGACATCAACGACAGTATCCATAAACAAGCAGTAGTAATGAAGAAAACAAAAGAAGTCTTGGGGTAAACACTCATTTAAAAGCAAAACAAAACAAGTTAAATCAAAGGACAGTTGGAAATCATCCTAAGTAACATTCACTTTATCTAAATTTAGAACTCTATTTATATCTCTATATATTTACAGTACCCAAAGACATGTGAGACATCTTCATGGAGCTGGTAGACAGTAAACACCACCAGCTGAAAACCTGTTTTCTATGTCTGAAGAACAGAAGAGCTACACTAATAGCATCTTGAACGGCAATAGATGCCTAATTTCATCAGCTGAACTTAGCACTAGCTGTCTGAAATGTCTAAATATGAGCAAGGTGTCTAATTTCTCATTATAGAAGCTCCCTTCTCTATTACACTTCCACAAACTCCTTCACAAGACATGCCACAATGACTTTTCAATTAAGTATAATCAATTTTGTCTGATTAGGTGATTGATGCCACCAAGTACAAAGTAAAGGGTGGAAAGTAAGTAATGTGACCATATGTCATGCCGGTAGACTAGAAAGAAATGAAGCACTAGTTACATCAGCCCTGCCAAAAGAAATTATGAACTTAAGAAAACGTCCAAGACAGAAATTCATATCCCCATTGCCTTTACAGTGTATCTGTAGCTAAGCAGGGGGTATTTACAATTTTACATTGATAGCCCAGCCTGAGACTGTGTAAAATGCTGTCTGTCATGTAGACACATGGTAATTATGCCTTATAGGGATGATCCCACAGACAGCTAGCTAGTCAACTTGAGATTGGACACTTCAGACCATCAAAATATGTGGTGACTGGTTAGCTGATCTTAGTGCTCACAGTGTAGAAAGGACCATAACAGGGACTATGATAAAGAGGATTGTGCACATAAAGTGTTTGTGCTTTATTGTCCCACAGTCCCACAAGGGCTAAATCTGAGTCCTGGAATGAACAAAAATATAGTAGACAGGATGACAGGTTTCAGTTCAACAGGCATTTCAGACATAGCCACTTGACTCTCCCACTTTAGCCAGCCTCCTACAACTTAGCACAACTCTAAGTACAGATACCATCTGCTTTTTTTATCACATGTGGGTGGAAAAGATAACAAGTGAATAGACAGAGGTGAGGCTTCACTTTCTATAGCTAAACCAATGAAGAAAACAGTGTGAGCAGCACTATGTCTTACAGGTATTGGCTGTCATTTCTAGTCCTAAGTGAGTTATTTACAATAGCTATATATTCACACCTTTATGTCTAAATAAAACAAAACAGAGATAATTTTTCACCAAGTGACATTGTCCAGATCGCATAATCAAATTTGGCTTTCCTTCCATTTGCCTCTTATAATCAGTAGCCACATCTACACATTCCTACTATTAACAGTACCTGAAAGGCACTCTGCTAGGAACTGTGCCAAAGTATTTTCTGGAAAAGTGCTAAGTGAAGCAGGCCATTTCTTCCCAGAAGTTTGATAATGATTGAGCTAATGCTTTGAGCCTGTTTTATGTAGCCACCTTGATTACTTGTCCCACTCACACACTAGTAAGCCCAGATGTAGCTGACAACTCAGCCGTGTAACGAAAGCTTTCTTTGGCATAAAGAAAACAGTGTTGAAACTAGTGGTCATAATCAGTGTTCTTCATTTAATACTGTAGAAACAATAATGCTTTCTGAAACTCAGGTATGTGCAGTAGGCAAAAGTCTGTGGTCAAGCAAAGGTACATGAAATCAGCTCAAGAATATGACCTAAATGGAATGAGAGCATCACTGAGAATTTCTAAGTTTATCTGTAAGTGCATGAGTAGAAGTACCAGCAGAGAGATAAAGCAGAGAAATAATGATGGGTAAGTGCAGAAGCCAGGTAGTAGCAGCAGAATTTGAGGCTGCGGGGCAAGCTTTGGGGGAACTATATGTTGATCAGTAGAAAAGATCTGGGAAATAAAAGTGAATTCCCTTGTTTGAGTCATCTTGTTTTCGGGGATAAAGAAACTTTATATCTCTTTTATAAACAACCAAAATTGCATCAGCAACTCCTGATTGAATTTAATCAATTCCTTCTCCTACTGGAAACAATGCACTGAATCCTCAACTTTGACTAGTTGCTCAGGTCAAATGGGGTTATATTATAGACTGCTTCAAAAGCATTTTTTAAAAAGACCTGATAGTTAAAACCAAGACAACAGATGAATACTAAAAGTTTAAAGTGTTCTGCCATGAAAGCAGGCAGCTTATTAATTTCAACTTTATTTAAAATGAAATTATTACTGTAGTGTATTTGCTGTATTTGGGTAATTTTGAAAAAAAAATGGAAACAAGAAGTCTTATATTACATGTGAAAGATCTAGAAAAGATCATATTGTCTCTCTCACTGAGCACATCAGGAGCAAAATTATTCTGCCCAAGGCACAGGAAACAAATATTGTTAAGTACAACACTGTTCCTGTTATGATCTCTCTACTGTCCTCAAGGACTGTCATGTTTCTGATACCCATTTCTTTATATGTTGCTTTTTGTAACAAGTCTTTGTGCCCTTGTACACACTCAGCCTGTTCATCTGTGTTCACAGCTATGGACTTTCAAGACTGGAGGGACAACCAAGGACAATAGTTCTTCCTGAAGCTCTACTGCTGTGCTAAAAATATAGACTACCTCATTTCCAAACAACACTGAGCCTACTTGCACACTAGGATTAGAAAATGAAAATAAATGTATTACTGTATTTGACTTATCCTCAGCAAAATTCATAATATCTGAACTATAATTATCTATTAATAACCTCTCATATTTATGTATAGTCTTATCTTGTTGTGCTTTATACAAAAGCCTATCACTCAGGCTCTCTAAGGAACAGAGAATGAATTTCTCCCTTGGTAAATATTAGCACTAATAGAAAATACATTTATATCACCTGGAGTACTGTGTTCAGCTCTGGGGCCCCCAACATAAGAAGGACATGGACGTGCTCAAGCGGGTCCAGAGGAGGGCCACGAAGATGATCAGGGGGTTGGAGTACCCCCCCTATGAGGACAGGCTGAGAGAGTTGGGGTTGTTCAGCGTGGAGAAGAGAAGGCTCTGGGTAGACCTTATAGCAGCCTTCCAGTACTTAAAGGGGGCTTACAGGAAAGATGGGGAGGGACTCTTTAACAGGGAGTGTAGAAATAGGACAAAGGGTAATGGCTTTAAACTGAAAGAGAGTAGATTTAGATTAGATGTCAGGAAGAAGTTCTTCACTGTGGGTGTGGTGAGGCACTGGAACAGGTTGCCCAGAGAGGTTGTGGATGCCCCATCCCTGGCAGTGTTCAAGGCCCGGTTGGATGGGGCTTTGAGCAGCCTGGTCTAGTGGAAGGTGTCCCTGTCCATGGCAGGGTGGTCAGAGCTAGATGATCTTTAAGGTCCCTTCCAACCCAAACCATTCTGTGAATCTATGATCATTATTACTAACAATCATTTATATAAAACTGTAGGATGTGCTATGCTTTACAAAGAAAGAAACATACTGAGCTGCCAAAGTTAATTAAGCTGAACAAAAGACAAAGCAAACTACTGCAAACCAGGGCACAGGACAGCTCTTCTGAAAGCTTAGGAGTGTTAATTTTTCACAAAATAAGGAGAAATAACTTATAATATGTATTTTAAAGGAAGTCTTTAAAAAAACCCACGTAGATAAAGAAAAGGTTCATTCTAGTTGTACAGATGCAGTGTGTACAGTTGGTGATTCATACCTCCAGTTTTACTTGTTGACCTCAATTGATCTTATCTAATTTTAGGTAACAAACATGTATGAATGAAATCACCCTATTTAGTCTATTAAAACAGATATACATCTCCAAAAGGTGAATCAGGTCTCAAAAAATTCCAGAAACATGTGCTTTTTTTTAGGTGGAAAGCTTTGGCTAATCATAAAAATATTTTTTAAATATGTTTTCTATTTTCTTCTAATGTTTATATCTTTACACATACATATTAATAAGCACATCATATACTTTGGTCTGTATGGCAAAATAAACAACTAACTTGGTCTGTCTTGCTACCTAAAAGAGGGCTATGGAGCAACCTAGATTGCAAATTTCTATAGAAATTGTCTGTCTACTACTACTTTGTCAAGAGCTCTGAATTTAACTCTGACAATTTAGCCAGAGTCTTTTAGACATTACACTTGCATTGCAGTACAATTGCTACATAACTAAAGATTCTTCCCGGTATCATCCTTTAACAACATTGTTACTATTTGTAAATTAATTGATCCAATAAAATATTGATGAAAGATTCAATCTGTTCTTGGTAGTGGAGTGGAAATTAATCCTCACCCTAAAAATAATTTATTTGTGACCTGTTTTCTCCCAAAGCTATGAGACTAACATTCTGTAACAGCCTATGTATACCAGGGCAACATCTTGGCAACAATGATACAAGTAAGTTTACAGAATTTCTGGATATCTTTCACATTTGCCATAAAGTGCATGATGCTACTTTTGCTAACCAATAAAAATTTAACAAATTTTTAAAGTAGTTGGAAACTCCAAGCCCTTAATTGTGTATGTATAAATAATAATTAAAGCCAACTGTATATTAGATTTACTATAGCTAATAGTGCTGAAAGTACTTAATCAGGGTTGACTGTCCCATTGGGGTCTTTATGGGCATAATTAATATCATGTAAGAAGACTAGTTCTGAACTTTATTATATATGTTTTTAATATACTATAAAGCTAGAACACAAGAAATTATTAGTGAGAGAATTTCGAAAGATTTATGCATCTCTGGTGAGTACCAAGATGTTATATCCAGCAGTCAGCTTGGTCGCCAGAAAATGCATTATTTTGCTACTTTTCAAAAAAGTAAAGTGTTTAAAGGTTGTTTGTATTCCTTTCCTCTAGTCCTCTCTCATACAGGCACACACTATACACACTGTCCCACAGATTGCTTTACAAGGATGGTAAAAAAGAATCATATTGAAACTAATGAGTGAACATATACATTTTTAAAAAGTGAAAAAAATAAATCCCAGTTTTTGTCATAGGTAAGTTTATGAACAAGGTAACTACCAGTGGGTTTAAATACTTTTATAGTATTTTAATGTTTTCTTGAAACAATTTTTTAGTATTTGGTGTCATGAACACATCCTGAAACAGCAGAGACAAATTATTTTATGTGAAGCAGCCATTAAAAACATTAAGTAAAACTAGTAGCTCTTAGTACACGAATTGTATATGTTATCCCAAAGATTTCATGGACATCTACATCAACCAAAACACATGTTTAATGGGCTTCAGCATTATCCCTTTTATGGACTCATTCTCCATTTTTAATAAAACTTATTTTTTTTCCTCAGAGGGTCTTATATTAGTTCATACTTTGTTTTCAAAACTCATTTTTTCATAAATTCTGCCATAATCAGAACTATCCGCTTTATAAAGATGAAGAGGGTGTAGGTACGCACATGTATATGTAGAAAGATGCAGACTTACTCTACATACGCTCCAAGACAGATGGCTATGAACAAGCTCCACTTTAGAAGGCCTATAGCCACATCAGCCCAGCATATAGACACATCAGAGTATAGGGAAGCTTGCATTTATCTGCACACATCCATGCAACAGTGCTTTCAGATAGTCTCAGAATGTAATTTGCAGAACAGGGAAGAGTGAGGACCATGATATATCTGAAATTATACCCATCTGTATTTTACCACTGGGTAGGTAGAAGTAGCCAGATTTCACCAGGCTTAATCCCCTCCTGGAATCAGGCGTGAAAGCCCTCTCTTTGAAACACTGAACGTTCTGTCCTTTTTCAAGAATTCATGTAATCCAGTCAACTTCAGCCTTCTTTTCCCAATAGGCCAGGGGTGGGATTCTTCTGCCCTAGTATCAGTTTCTGAAAGTTAAGGTCTTGATTCAGCCGTCCATTTGCAGTACCATTAAAAATGCAGTAGGCCATCCTGTCTGTGTTCCAGTTGCTACTCCAGGACACAGGTCTCCCACAGTTCCCAAGACATATTTATCAGCCACACATGGAAGTCTTGCATGTCCTACAGCATTTGAAATGGTGATAAAAACTTGTGTTTAAGTCTCAGAAAATCATCCTCAGGTTCATTTAGTTTCATCCTAAGACTGATGTCCCAGATTGTTCGGATCAGTGCCTCTGGAGAAGATTATTTCTCTCCACTGAATGATTGTATGAGATTAAAAGCCCACAGATAAGCATCTTTGGAGAACCTAGGGTATCCAAAACATCCAAAATGTGTTGTTAGATATGTCAGAAGACCTGTGGAAAACATATACCCTGCTTGAGTCTGCAGGGTATGCCTGGCAGACAGGTAGCTGAAGGGCATCACAAATGACACTTGGTGAATGTGTGTGAACTGGTCTCCAGAACTCTCTCAGACACATATTGCTAGCTTTTAGAAGTCAAGGGCAGAGTTTAGATGACATAGGCACCTGGCACCACTATGATGTCAAAGACATCCATGGAGGCTGACAGATACGATGCAGTTAGAGGTGAAGTGAGCTCCATGGGGCATCTAAAATGACATGAGACTCCTGCATGGGAGTAAATGAAATGAATAGATCTCTAAAGTGAAGCTTAACAGCTCCAAACTCCATTGAATATTTTGACTTTGGGATCTATTCAGTTACCTAAATTTCCTTATCTGATACTGTTTGAAATGACCTAGGGTACTTAGGACATCCAAACAGGCTGGCAAATAATACACGGGGCTTACAGGAGGTACAGTTTAGAGCATTTTAAAGGAGATTAGAAGCTAACAGTCAGGCAAGTAAAGTGTGTCCTGAGAAAAGCACCTGAGATGGTAATTCAAAGAAATTCTGATGGCACCTACCAGATTCATAGTGCTCTGTCTGGAGCTGTGTTACCTGATGAGTCCATGATTCATTTGATCTTGATGCTTCTTTAAAAGCAGATACTTGAAACTTTTGGCCTGATTGTCCTGTAATTAATGATCCCTTCGAACTAGTCTGTAGCCTATGAAGGATCCATAATCAGTTCACAACTGCCTGGCAGAAAATTCCTTGGCAACTGTCCACTGAGTCCATAATGTTATTCCATGCTCTTCTGGCAAAGGGCCCACCAGAAAGCTTCATAATATAGAGATGCCCCCTACCAACAGTAACAATGCACATTTGCAGAAATTTTACCAGTTGCACCAGCATAATATGTGCCAGCACACTTAAAAGTCTGAACTTATAGCAGTAAAATTCTCCATCTTAACATTTTAATACCAAACTAAGTGTGGCTTTTTGATTTACCTAAAGCTATTTCCCAGGCAACACAGGAAATTCCTATTCTGTGGCTTAGAAGATATTTTAGGAATTCTGTGGAGTCCTCTTTGTAAAGCAAGAGAGAGACAAAACTAAACAATTCATAAGCATAGTTTTCTGAACTGAGACATTTGCCACAAAGCTTGGTGAGAAAGATGTTTAAAAACCCTGCTTTTGTATCTGCTAGAAAGAAAGAATAGGCAAAAAGAACATAGCAGATGCTTTATGTTCCAGTAGCTATAAATTGTACTTTCCTTTGGGCATTGGGAACTCATTTTAAGAATTAAAGTCTTCCTGAATGCTCAGATGCCATGGAAATTGCTACTGTTATTTAAATATGAAATCATGCCTGTTTACATAACTTTCAAATACTAACTAATAACTTTGTTTTAAATTACTGACTTTCTAAATTTACATGTAGATATCAAAGGTAGTTTTGAACTGTATGTTATTGTGGCTATAAGATTACATAACTACCATTAGAATTATTAATTGTAATTAAAAATCAAATAATAAAAATACTTAATAACCATCCTCTACTTACTGTAACTTTACATTGTAGTAACATTTTCAGAATGAAAGTGGACTGATGAGGGGTATATGAAAGATTTACTTGATCTAGCTGCCTGCGGTACCGGAGAATTCTATTCTAGGCTTATATTTGTATGTTATCTTTGGTCAAAAAGAAATAAGTATACAGAACCCAAGCCAGCAGGCTAAACAGAAGCTTGAAGTATCATCTGAGTTCCTCTGAGATATCCAAGGTATAAGAAGCTGGCAGATATAATACAGAATCCATGGGAGACCTGTGGAGTAGCAGCTAGTGACTGTTGGGGATACTGTTGGTCATTCCAAGTGGTAATGTGTTTGAGCAAAGGAAATAAACCCTCTTTCTCTCCTACTTGCCCCATTTGTATAATATCCCTTCATTTGGGGAACTGGAGGATAAAATATAACTGTCAGCTGAACCATAGGATTTATGCCTTAGATATATATTTAGACAGTATCTGATATTTCATGTTCTTATGTCAAATACTCTTTTATTTCTATTTTTCCATTGTACTGTGAGAATGTTGTGAATATCACTTTTTATCTGAATTCAAAGAAAAGGAGTCTTTATGAATATTTACATCAGAAAACAAGTATGGACTGCACTAGATTTCAAACCCAGAACAATGTTATTTGAATTATTGTAGGGTAAAGATGAACAAGTAAGATTTTGAGCTGTTAGAATGCAGGAGATCACCATAGGTTGCAGCTGTGGGAAGTAAATAAGGAAATTTTATCGGAAATACTAAACCTGTCTGATAAACAAGAATTCTCTTTCACATATATAATGTCTAGAGGTTGAAATTTATTTTCATTTTCCACCAGCATAAAAGTGAAATTTATCATAAAGCAAACAATCCTTTCAAAGACACAGAGGCATGTAGGGTACTTGATTGACTAGGAAGAGCCAAACTTAATTCTTGCTTTAAATAACTTAGTGTAGACATTAAAATTTTGCTCACTCTTGAGATGATTAACTGAACCACTAAGCCTGTGGCTATTCTGTGGAGTGGCCTTCTATAATTAATAATTTCACCCTGAAGTCTAGAAAGTTTTATCGTAACTAGTATTTTTCCATGAAAACTTTTGAGTTCCATGAAGTCAAACACATCTTGGAAAAAAAAGAAAAGAGTAAAGAAATCTTAACAAGCTAAAGAGGAAAAAGGTTAGAAGAAAGGTGAAAGAAATCTCTGGCAACAGTTATTAGCAAGCAAGAAGAAATCAGTAGATGAGCAAAACATCAAAAACTTTTCCTGAGTGATACTTTTATTCATTTTGGTACAGCTGGACTTTTAGTGCAATACAGCTGTATTATTTCCACTGGCTGGCAAACTGCAGAAGAATGACACCAACTGTAACCTGGCTGAGAGACCTCAGTTATCACAGTTCTACATGACTAGGCTAAAGATACTAACCACTCCCACCAGAGGACCAGATGATGTTCCTATGGTGTTCTTATCAGATGGTGTCTGATGGGAGTGCTTCCCTTGTATAGAGGACTGTATTTAGGATTCTACAGCCAATGGATAATTTATGGAGCTTAGATGCTGTTTTCTGGAAGTGAAGAGCTGGCTGTTGCTGAGCATGGAGAACATAGCAACCTGCTGAGAAAATTTAATAAGTACCATAAGATAAAATCTCATAACTGAGTTCTGTGGCAGTGTTCCTGGGAAATACAAGCAATATTTCTGCTGGACATCAAAAAAGGTCTTTTCTAAGCTCTGAGCTTCCCTATGTTTGTACACACATTGAACATACAACAGAACTGACTATGAAAAGAAATTTGCATTACTGCATTCTCACTCTCTGTACGGAACCTGACTATGCTAAGTCAGTGCTAAAGATGAGTCTTACTTGAAAACATAAACAAATGTGCACACACATATTGGTTTCGTTTATTAATTTTGGATTTTCAAAATTCAGTGCATTATGGCCTGCTTCTTATCCTGTTCTGGGGTTTCGTTTGGGTTTTTTTCCTTGTTTTATATGGGCACTATGCTTACAAGTGAAAACATATTTATGCACATGTAACATATGTCTATAAATGTGCATACTTATGCTTTGGGAAGACAATGATTTTCCCCAGTTTCTTGATGTAGACTAGGCTTGGTAGTGTCTGTTAAGTGTTACAGGAATGCCAGTATTTTAACCAGGCTTCTTATAGCTGAAGCAGATTCCTTTGTCTTTAATTCAACCAATTTTTTTATGCAGGAAAGCTCCTTAACTCATTATAGCTATCAACATTAACTAGATCACCTGAAACAGTACTAGTGTTAACTGTACGGGATTTCCAGCCTATTATAAAGCATCTTTAATTCAGATAGATGTAGAAAACTAATTCAAAGCCAGAGAGATATAAGCATCAGTAAGATACACCTTCAGTTTTGTCAAATTGCAAAAAGTGTATGTCATAATAATTTTTTAACTTATTAGAACAATTCATAAGAATCTTTTTATGAATAAATGTACTGAATCAACTTGAAAGATTAATTTGTAGATAAACAAGATGAAAAGGAAGAGTAATCAATCTGAGATTGTTTTAGATGTAATGAAGAAATTATTAAGGAAATAACGTTTTATAATATTAAACCTTTTCACTAAGTGTTGTACAAATTTAATTAACACTTTTGATATGAAAATGAGTAGTGTCAGCATCATGGATGATAACAGTGTTGAAAAGATGTTGAAGACTAATGATATATGGAAATGACATCCCAAAAGACTTCCAAATAACTTTTTTTTTTCAAGTTTACTAAGTTCTCAGTGTGTCAAAGACCTAAAGAGTATACCTGCGTTCAAAAATTAGTATGACATGAGGTATCCTTATTGATTCTGGAAAGTTACTCTACAGTATCTCTCCACAGAGAGTTACTCTACAAAGCTGGAGGGAGGGAGTTTAATCAGAATGACTACCAGATTGAAGAAATGCATAATTTTAAGCAAGGGAATATGGCTATTGATTCCACAGATAAAAGAGAGGATGTTTTTAACTACAATACTCTGAAAACTCGTAAGAAAATGCTTGTGTCCTCCACTGCACTACCTACAATAACCTGAACCAAGAAACCAATTAGTCAGGTGAACTGTTCCACCAAAATACTAAAGAGTTTTAGCTTTGCTATGCCTTTGCTCTTTTTTGTCAAGCTCCTGCTATTAGCAATCTGTGGCAGATAACAATAACAATTGGATAATAAGAATGATAACTATATTCTTATCACTTCTATTCTACTCAGCTAACCTTGATGCTTTTGTCAGAGGAAACTTGAATTGAGCTCACAGATTGACATTGCTAGTTTTGTTGCTCTATAAAACCTAATCAGCCATATTTGAACTGCCTCCTGGAGTAGAGTTTTCTCATTTTTACCTATTTACGCAAAAGGAGGAAGAACTTGACATTTTGGAACCTTTGAAATCACCAGGATAAAGGTTCTAGCTTTCCAGGTCCTGTATAATGAGCATCTATGGGAATTAAGTTACAGTTTGGGGATACATAACACTTGCTTTTCTGCTTTAAGGACAGAAAAAGATGTACTAAGTAGAGCTCTCTTTCCTTAACATATTAAAAAGAGTAGAATCAGGGAAGGTATCTGAAAGAAGGAAAGAGAGCGGGAAGTAGCATAAACTGTAACAATTTTAATGTAAATAAAATTAGGCCTACACATCTCAAAAATAGTACTGTTCTTTTGTCCAAAAATGAAATTAAGTGCCATTTTGAAAAAAAAAGTAGTCTGTCTTTCAAGTCACTGAAACTACATTCTCATTTATGTGTAATACTGGGGGGGGGGGGGGAATCCTAAAATGAGTATTCAATTAATAGGTAATGCCTGTGTATCAACATTCAATGAGATTTTGCCAAGCAGCGAGTCTAAAGAACTATTTTATTATTTAAAAAAATTTGTGACAAATTCTGACAGAAAGTCCTACATTTTTAAAACCAATTTTCAAATTAAGTCATATACTAAGAAACAGAATTACTTGTAAATTCTAAGAAAATTCTATCCATACTCAAAATCTCAGTAAATGCTGGTTGTAAACAAGGTAATTTGGGGGAGTATACAGTTCACTTTCCTGCTTTAAGTGCAAAACTGGCCTTCATCATGAAGCCACTGTCAATGCCTTTCTGCTCCCTTTCCTTCCTTTGTTTCATTGTTTGGGAATGGGGCCAGAGGATGAATGGAAGAGAATAAAAACCAGATACATAACTGACATACATTTTAAAAACATTATATTATTATATCTAGATTTCACATGAAGTCCTTCACAGAACTAGGTATTCTGCTTTCTGAACAAATCCATATAAGAAAAGAAGAGCATCCATACTGTGTCTGTAAACAGTCCAATCTAAATTTTACTTCTGATAGTATCCAGTTCTAGAGAAAAAAGAGACGAGACAACATATAGAATTCTGTTTCCATGGAATGTTCCCTTTTTCTGGTTGGAAAGAAAAAAAATCCTTTTATTTTAAATTGATTCTCTATGGATATCTTTACAATATTTATTTTTCTTTTCTTTCTTGCACACTCTACTCCCTTTTCTTTTTCAGTTATATGCAGAAAGTATATGGGTGGTAAATAGACCCAACATAGGCACATAATTTTATTCAGAGTTAAGTACTTTCCAACCATATTTAAACAGCCCCCTTCCCACTCCCACAAGCCTTCACCCTTTCTTTTCACCAGTTAACAGTCATCTAAGAAAAGTATAATTAACAGAGAGGTATGAAGACAGTGCACATCACAAAGAGTAAAATGCACAAACACAACCAGGAATTGTGCCATATCTGATGTTTAGCCCATGCGTATAGAGATTGTGTTATTGGGCTAGCTATACCGTAGAATGATAAACTTACTTTATATCATGACTTGGCAGGGGGGGGATAAGAAAACATCACTGCTGTAGTCCTCTAGGGATGCCTCAAGCTAGATAAATTGCTTTAGGACTGACAAAGACATTCACAACTGCAGTGATCAAAATGGAAATACTGCCATTAATTCCCCCTTCCTGACCTTAAATAATAAAAGGAATGAAATGGTAGCGTATAATGTAACTCAGAATAGGTGTCATGTGCAAATAATGGGTTATTACATTTAGAGAGAAAGACTCATAACAGAGATACAACAGCTGTTGTCTTAGATAATGCATCTTACAATGAGAAAGAAAAACAAATACTTGATAATATTTGCAGAATTACTTGAAAAAAAAGAACTTTCAAAGCTTTCCATGAGGCGTCACCAAAGCTTTTACAGGAAGTTTCCATAACATGCAGAAGATATAAAATCTGAGTGGCATATTTTGTTTATTATGAAGGCACTTTGTGTGCAAAGTAGGGGTGTTTGATGTTTAACTGATCTAGAAAGCCAGTTTTCTTAAAGGAACCACTAGCACTGTGTTTGTACTCTGAATAACATGGATCAATTTAGTCACTGGAAAGGTGTTTTTGATGTGCATAATCTGCACTTTATGTTTCAATTAGCAAACTGAACATGTATACATACTGTAATAGCTCCTGTACAGCTGTATAGAATAGAAATATGTCACCATCCACTTTTTTTAGTAAGTTGAAGAAACAATGATGAAATGAAAGGCTTTTGAAAACTGAGGAGTTCAATTAGTCTTAAAAGCCAGACAAGACTTTGATTTGGACCAAATAACAGAGGAAGACTGGCCAGTGAAAGAATAAAAACTGTGTTCCTCTGTGCTATGTGCCTGTTACAATATTTAGTGCATCTCTGTTACCTAACTGAAGCAGTTATATGCCATCTTAGTTGTTCTTACCATAACATTATGTTCAACTACATAAATTTGGTTTACCCACCTCCATATAATACTGACATTAGATAAGAACTAACAAGTAAAAATTCTTCTCACTACTCTACCCTTATTCAGAAATTATGTCAGTAAGCTCCAGCATAGTCTTCCACTGATATTCATTGATATTACATGAAGTGGTTAACAAATGGTTTTGTAAAAACAGCATAACAAGCAGAAGCTTTTAACTTAGCATTAGAAAGATGACAAATAAAACATACTGGAATAAATACATAAGGTATTTAGGCATCTATTTAAAATATGTAATTGTATTCATTGAAGTTCAGATGTTAATTCTCCGTACATTTGATTAGTGGTGGCAGTGATTGTCTGTCAATGTAAATGTACTTAAATAACCTACCAGGATATTCTGGGAACTTTTGTTTAAAAACATAATTAGTAAATCCTGACCTGTTTTAGCTTTTTTTTAGAATGTTTTGAGCTTTAAAATAGAAACAAGATACTCCACCGTCCCGAAAACTTCTTTACTCCTTTCAGAATAGCAAGCTCTTGTTTTATCTACACACACATAAGTTTCTATTTGTCAGTTTACCCATCTGTCCAGAAAAAAACTGCACATCTACAGGATCTATCTTATGTACTGACAACTTCTTCTTGTGTATCGCACTTAAATTTATGGGGTGTTTTTTTTTTTACCTTTTTCTTGTGTGGGTTTTTTTTTTTTTTTCTTTTCTTGTTTTGGATGGAGAGCTTTAGGAAAAAAAATCTAATATTATAATTTTGCCCCTCTGGGGAAGAAGGTTATTTTGCTTTCTTATTTTTCCTTTCTTCTGGATCAATAATCCTTCACCCAGGACTTCAGGTGAAATCCTCCTTTTAACCTCTAAAGTTACAGAGGAACTATGACATCTGAACAAATACTGCCTCTTGGGAATGTAAATAGATGCTTAGTTTCTCATTATCTCTTTATTTTCCTAGCTTGACTGATTTTGCACATGCATGCATGGTCATGGGAAATGAGAAAGACCTTTCAGTTTGTTCAACACTTCATTCAATATACAACAACCTTAAGCACAAAACAGCACTTACCTAAACAGTGCTAAAAATTACTTACTCTATAGCACATATGATACTTAAAAATATTTTCTTAAAGAGTCTGTACTGTTTGTGCATCTATCCAAGACTGGATTCCTCATGAATAACAATTTCCACCATACAGCAAGACTTTCATACCTCTTAGTACATTACAAATAAAAATGGAAGGTGGAAAAAAGCTCAAGGAAGTCACTATTCTAATAAAACCATTATTTTTTCTTAAAGTGATTGTCCAGACAAATTCCATCTTTGGTAACCGGTATATAATTCTTTCAGCAGGTGTTAGGTTATCTTCATTTGAAGATAAAGTTCACGAACTGCTCCAGCGTGGGTCCTTTCCATGGTTTTCCATCCTTCAGGCACAGACTGCTCCAGCGTGGATCTCCCACAGGGTCACAAGTCCTGCCAGAAAACCTGCTCCTGCGTGGGCTCCTCTCTCCACAGATCCGCAGGTCCTGCCAGGAACCTGCTCCAATGTGGGCTTCCCACAGCATCACAGCCTCCTTTGGGCATCCCCCTGCTCCAGCGTGGGGTCCTTCCCAGGCTGCAGGTGGAGATCTGCTCCCCCGTGGACCTCCCTGGGCTGCAGGGACACAGCCTGCCTCACCAGGGTCTTCCTCAGGGGCTGCAGGGGAATCTCTGCTCCGGCGCCTGGAGCACCTCCTGCCCTCCTGCTGCACTGACCTGGGGGTCTGCAGGGCTGTTTCTCTTACATATTCTCACTCCTCTCTCCAGCTGCAGTTTTCTGTCTGTCCTGCAACTTTTTTTCCTTCTTAAAAATGTTATCACAGAGGCATTACTACTATCGCTGATGGGCTCCGCCTGGGCCAGCAGTGGGTCTGTCTCAGAGCCGGCTGGCATTCGCTCTGTCGGACACAGGGGAAGCTTCCAGCAGCTTCTCACAGAAGCCACCCCTGTAACCCCCCCCGCTACTAAAAACCTTGCCACACAAACCCAATACACCATTCTAATGACTACCACAACTTTTTGAAATGTATATTGTTTACAAAATGCTTTACTTCATGTTTGCAAAATCTCATATGAAAATTATCTTTGAAAAGACATGAAGGATTTAGAAGAAATATGCCATAATTCACTCTTTAATATTTCTTCTTTCTTGTTACTTGGGTCTTGAAGAAGATACTGGACATTTGGACCCGGATTCCTTCTGTGCAACTGGAGAAATGCTTTAAATTAGAACCTAAGTCATATTTTTGTCCAGAGAGAGAGAAAGAGGAAAAAATCTTTCAGAAACGGCGGTCAGAAGTGGACTGAATGACTTGTAGGAATATTCTGTAGTCTTTCAATGGCCATAGATATAGCTTAGGGTGACTACAGTCCTAAAATAGAGAGTCTGAAAACACTTTGTTTGAATCAGGTATCTGAAACCAGAATAAGAATCCCAGGGGAAAGTGCGATTTTCCCCCTTTCTGTGTCTGTAAAATGGAAGGTATCTTGATGAGAGGTCCTGCCTATATGTGATCAACTGACCTAATAAACTTATCTGAAGTCTGAGACACTCTTAAACTTTGTCATCAAGAGGTGATCTGTTACTTCATGCACTTGGAAAAACAAAAGCTAATTACAGTATGCCTCAGAAACAAAAACTGGATGGGTGTAAGAATTACCAAAGCCTTTTTTTCTGTCATCTTCAAACAGAAGGATATGAATACGTGGAAGTACTAGATCCTGACTGTTTTCAAGGAGGTTTTATACATCATCATCATCATCATTATAAGGAACAAAAGTAAATTGCTTCTCATAAATTACTTTAGATGGGATTTTCATCCACAAGCAAAATTTTTTGCTCTCCTTTTTTTTTTTTTTTTTTGACCAGTAGGTAGAATTAAAATATTTTTAAATCTTAAAAGGAAGTCAGTGCTAACAGTCAACAGTTTAAAACTGGTATTGCCATGATCCCAATGGGGAAGAAATGAGTGCCAGAGTCTGTAATATTCCCAAGTATCAGGGAGCCAGAATAAAGGTGTGCCTGCTGCAACTATGGAGGAAAAATTCATCCACCCCTTTCTGGTCAACAGTAAAAGTGAAGGCTATGCAGGCAATCCACTCAGAGAAATAAATGGCCCAAACACTGCACTGACATCCCAATACACATCTGAAAAACCCTTAACTGGCAGAATTGCTTCTGTTGCATTGAACACATTATCACCGATTTCAAACTTCTTTCCCTCTTTTTAGACATCATAATCAGGAATAAATAGGATCTTAATACAGCAAAAACAACTGAATAAATATTTTAAAGTCAACATACAATTATGTGTCTTAAGTAGTTCTTTTCTTCCATCCAAACCTTGCATTTTGCCTTTCTCCTTCTCAGGATTCAACTCAGCTCCTCTTTGCACACACAGATTCTCTCATATCCTTTTAGAGGTGCTTAGAGTGTCTACAACAATATTCATGTTGCCTCTTGAAAATACTACTATTGTCCTTCACATGCGCAAGTTTCAGGACCTGTCCTGATGAAAACTCCTCACACAGTCCTCAGTTTGACCCTCTTTTATTTCCTTGAATTGTTACACTTTCGTTCTTGTAGAGATTTCAAGATATATTCATAATGTGGAATAGTTCTTAACTTACAGATCTCTGTGTGATTCTCCTCCCCTTTTGCTATAACATTCTCAAATTCTTGCCTTCCCTGAGGAAACTATTGTACAAGGGTTCATAAAGGTGTGGAAAAGTAAATGCATGAATAGAATACAAGATGGTTTCCTGAGAAGGAAAATACCTGATTGTTTGGCATGTAGAAACTATAGTGATGTGTAGATTTGCAGATTTGTAGATTTCAGTGATGATTCTGTCTCTAATGTTGTCTGGCACAGTTTACATTGTAGAGGCAGAACAAGGCATATGTATTTCATGACATGGTGTACAGATAAGCAAAGAAGTACTTTTGAACTATAGAAATTCTATATAATTCGTGGAATGGAGAGGAATAAAAAAGTATTGCTTTGATAAGAATTTATTAAGATTGTATGATAGTTCAGGCTGGAAGGACTTCAGGAGGTCTCTGGCTGAAAATAGGGTCAGCTATGAGGTCGGATTCGTTACTCAGGACTTTATCCAGTCTGGATACTCTGTTGTAGTCCTGTACTATTTCAACAACCACTTTGATCAAGTAGAAAGTAATTTGCAATTGAATCTAGTTAAATGACATTTTTCACTGAATTAAGTTACTGAAAATTATAATTTGCAAAGTTTAATACTAGAATTACAAAATAGTTATAAAATGGGCTTGGACATAACTTGGGATACCAGCATTGTGCACCTGAGCTGTACAACTATCAGAAACACCTCCTGAACTGTATTTTTTTCTTTAGTTTTCCAGAGATTCATGTATGAGCACAATCTTCTATCTAACACAGCCACGGAGAAGTGGTTTGTAATAAGTGGCTGGGTTGTCCCAGTCTCCTTGTATTTTAAAGTTTGATGGTTTATTGCTTAAGTACTCCTGCATGTTATTCTCTTTCCCTCTGAGTTGTCAGTGAAGTTTAGAAATAAATCCATTCAAACTGAAAACCATTTACTGCATCAATAATAGGCAGGTTTTCATCTGAAAACAGGCAAAATATGTCAACAATTGTATTACTGGTTTTGAAATGTCTTTTCTTTTTCTGACATTTTAATACACTTTTCTGGTCAAAAATCCTAGAGTCTACAAAAATGCTATGAAAGGATGAGATCAGAAACTAGATCAGACGGCTTTGTCTTAAGGTGTTGAATGTCCAAGCTATGTTAATGAGTAAGGTAGTTAATGCTCTAGAGATATAACAAATCAAAATTCATCCGATGGATTTCAACATAGTGCAAATAAAACAAGAATAATATAGTATAAAGAAGTCTAGAAGTCAATCACAGTATTTCTGTGACTCTCTATTGGAGCTCCCTGTGCAAGATTTTGGTGACATCTGCATTGAAATTAAGTGTAACATCTCTCCTCAAACATATGCATAGGATGGGATTAACCTTAATAACTTTAGACTTCTGCTATGTAGATACCCATATGAACTAATCATCTAGACTCCCTTAAGAACTCAAGAAGAGAAAGAGGAATTTTCAGGATGCACTTGACTTGACCTATCTTAAACTTCTACCTCAAGAATGGAAAAAATGCTGTCTGGAAAAAGTTTTTAATCCAGACTCATGACAAAAATAGAATGGGGCCCGTAGTATCTACATTTGGGATCCATTCTCTGTCTTACACACACACACACAAACCCAACAAAAACCCAACAAAAAACCAGCACGATAGAGGGTTTTTGTGATTTTTTTAAGATGTTTACTGCTTTATATGTAACTATCATTTAAACCTAAATTGTTTTTCAATATTTGAGATTTTTTTCTAGACTATTCTCATTAACATTAAAGAATTCTGCTGGCAGAGTATGATTACAAAGCCTCACATATTTAAAAACTTCTCATGCTAGTTACTTTGTAGTATAGATACATAGAAATCAATTCCAAACTAAATATGACTATTTGGAAAGCAACTCAAACTTTGAATCTGGTGATTGTCATATCAGATTTTCAGTGACTCCACTCATTCCCAAGTTTACAAAGTTAGGCATTAGGTGGTTTGAAGGTACAGTAATTCAATTACTTCAGTTTCTAGTTCATACAGAAGCCTGACGGATAAACAGGAACAGGCTTGGAAATCTGCAGAAACTCATTCACATGCCTCAAGTCTCTGGAATCCCATTTCTTACAACTCTAGCTCCAACATTTATATTATACTGAAACTATTAGCACTGTGCTTTTTTCCAAGGCGGTCTAATTATTTTTTATTTTTCAGCCACAAAAAAAAAACCTGTGTGCAATTTCTTTAGGTAGTTTAATTATGTTTATTTTGGAAAAAATGTCTGTGTACACCTGAGTGAAGCTTTACTTCAGAAAAACAGAATACTTTCTATCATAGCTCATAGAAGGGGATGTATAACATGGGTTACATGGCTGAGTAGCA
Source organism: Haliaeetus leucocephalus (assembly GCF_000737465.1). Lineage (NCBI taxonomy): Eukaryota > Metazoa > Chordata > Aves > Accipitriformes > Accipitridae > Haliaeetus > Haliaeetus leucocephalus. The sequence continues at coordinate 3,320,038 of NW_010972898.1, forward strand.
CCCTGGAGGTTCATAAATTTATTCAGCATCTACTGCTTCAGTGGTATATCCATATTAATATCAACCTGCAATTGTGTGATTTAGAAATCAAATATCAATCGTCTAATTAAAATAATTACTAGACATAGCCCAGTAAAAAGCCAGATACATTGGAAATCATGTATTCTAGTAAAGAAATGTGTCATGTCTACTCCAGCTCTTTACACCCACTTTGAGATAATATAAATTTGTATTATATGTATATAAATTTATATAATATAAATAATAATGGTAATATAAATCCTATAATGTACATTTATACTTCATCAGTAGTTGCTGCTATTACAATGTAATATAAAATGAAATAATCTCTAGAAAAGCAAGATTAAAGCCAAGCAACTGTAAAAGTGTAGTGTTACAGTAAACATTCTGGGTCAATAAGTGTACTGTAAAGTCAAATATCATGCAATACCTTGCTTTCTTCTCTGTGAATAACCTATAGGCAGAGAAACATTAGAAGACAATTACTGGTCAGAAAGACTAAAATAAACTGAGTGCAAAATTTATCTTTTTATATGTTAAGGCTAGGCTAGTAAAACCATATTGCATTTGTTTATCGTGTACATATCATTATGTACTAAATTAATCCCTTATTCATGTAAATCAATTTACAACAAAAATCAATATTGAAGTTTTTTTCTCTCTTCTCAGATCCATTAAAGGTATTATTACCCAAATCAATTTAAACCACACTCCATAGAAAAGATATTGCTTCAAATAGATAAAATCTAAGTACAAAATGCCTGTAACACATGAGATCCAATGATTGTGCACTAGAAGATGGAAAAACTTCCTTCAATTTTTCTTTTTCTTACTCTCAGTAATGTTTTCATCACCATGACTCTAATTTCCAAACAGATTTTCTGATATGTTACAGTGTTAAAGCTCATTAAAGCAGCTTTTTAAAATCACACTTTCATGTAAACCTTGATGCTGCTCCAAAATTCACTAGAACATTATTAAATTAGGCTTCCATTTCATGTTATCTCACTTTAAATAATAAGGAGCTGAAAATGAGGAGCTTAGGCTGAAAAACAAAATGTCTGTCGAGATGCACTTCCAGGGCACAAGTGATCCATTTCAAAGTTCTAGTATGGGATGAGTCTGTCTTCCTAGAGAGACCTCTTTCTGTCTGTTTTATAGGAGGCATAGACACCTAGTTTATGATAACTGCTTGTCTTGCAGGTACCTGATCTTAGGATAGATAAAGCCAAGGATAAGTGGCCTGTTTTGAACAACACACTAGGCTTAGGCACTTATATCTTCAGCTCATGTCACTGTCTACTTACTTGTGACTGCTTACAACGCAAGTTACTCCTTCATCAAGGAGAGTGACCATGCTATTTCAGAAAAGCAGCAGTCTGCCTTACACTGGATCCAAGTTTAGGTGGCTTCCCACCAGATTAATTGTCCATGCAAGATTATACCGATGTTTTTTTTAACAAATCCTCATTCATAAATCACAGTCCAGCTGTTTTTCACAGTAGGATGCCATATTACTGAAGTGCTGTTGCCAGGCTGGCACCTGCCCTCGTCACTTTACATCTTACAAAGTCATTTTGATTACAGTTACTTTCATTTATTTTGAAGTAGTTTACATGCAGAAATCATATGCAGATGACCAGAAAGGTCTTCAGAATACTCAACTCAGTTCTACTCATATTATGTAGGTCAAGGAACTATACATATGTAAAACTCTTTGCAAATATTCAGAAATCCTTGCTGTACCCCAAGAAATAATCAGTAAAACAGAACAGGAAAATTTAACAGAGAAATTAGTCAAAGAGTTCATGAGTGTAAGCTTTCATGTATTACCAATAATTGATAAACAGCTGGTTCACCTGACCATGATTTTTTACATCAACTTGAGCAGCTTGCAATCTTAATTTTTAAAGTGCACATTTACAACCAAATAAAGATTTTTTTTTCCTAATCTCTTTTCACCTTTGTAGTTTACATGGAAGACAGAAGAATCTAGGGAGTTTTCTGAACCCTAACAATTATCTTTATAGTTCATCACATGGTTGTTTTTTATGCGCACACATGAAAGACCAAAGTTATCACACCTACTATTAGAAAACTAAGCTTTCCATTTCTTGTGTAGTCAGTGGAGGGAGACACACAGCATCTTTAATTGATCCAGAGCTTGGGAACATCAAATAGCCCTTTGAATTTGTACCATCTGGAAAAGAAATGTAGGAATTCTTGCTTGGTGCTCAACACTGGACAAAAGGAACCTGAGCTTAAACATTTGTAAACCTGAATCTAGGCTGCAGGACATGTGAGATTCATTCTTCTAACCCAGGCAGATCAGATCAGATAGTATTTGGATCCCTCCCTGACTGACCACCAAGGTTTCCTTACAAGAAAGATCACAGAGAGGAAGGAGGAAGCTGCACGCTTTGTGCTGACGTACTGTCAGTCAAGTCACAGTATCCTGACAGTACAGGACACCCACATTAAAGAAAAGCATAACTAGACTGGCTGTAAAGCCTTATGTGGCCTGATAATAACCCATATATTCAATTTTCCACACAAACATGAACTGATATCATGTTATTTTTCTATAAATCCTTGAAAATAAACAAGCCTTTGAGAAATTATGTGCACAACACAGTATGAATTCCAAAAGGAAGAATCTTAAACTTCTTACAGCCCATTGTCATAAATATGTAACCACTTAAAATTGCTTAGTTTTTACAGTGGAATCATCTCAATCAGTAAGAGGGGGTTTTTTTAACTTCACAGTGAACAGGAAATTGCAGGAGGACTTTTTTTATTATTATTTCATGTAATTTAGACAACAATTGCCCTAACTCATTTACCACTGTTATTTTCTTTCCGTTTAGAAGGAAAATAGTTTGACCTACAATACAGATTCTCTTGGTATTTTGTCAAATTTATTTTACGCCAGCAGCAGTCACTGATTTTAATTGAATGGAAACAACAGCTCTCATCCTCTGTGTCACATTGCTGGATTTTGTATCATTGAATTTCAATCTGGTTTCACTGGGACCTGCCGAGTGTAGCTTACGCCAACCTCTGAGTCTCCTTGCTATACTCCTTTCCAGGGCGGCATTGTTTGCCTTTTGTCTGCTCTCTGATTAAATTGACACCATTTTACCTTTTGTGACTCCTGTGTCATTTTCTGTTGACAGCGTCTAGTAATGGTAACAGACCGGTGTCCTTGTGGAAGGGGCAGAAACCATTGATTGGCTGGGTGTATTAATGCAGACCCTTTAAAAGTCATGCAGACATGGCTTTGTGCTAACTGGCAGCTGAATGGGGGCTAGTGGAGATGTTATTAACCACAGATAACAGTCAGCACCTTCTATTCACTAGCAATGTCACTTTGTACCATTTGAGGAACAGTTGGTAGTGAAATTTGTTAAAGCAATTCTTCCCCTCCCTATACGCGTCCTGGACTGAAGCTATTTAAGGCAGAAGAGTGGAGATAGTGTTCTGATTAGACTGATGTTGGTAGGATGCTCATATAATTTCCAGGGAGCTGAAACACTTAATTCAATCCATCTGCACTTCACAGCTAAAATCTCTTTAGGACAACAAGATAGGCCCTGCTGACATGAGAGGTTAAATGTTTACCATGGATAGGGAATTTATAATTGCCTTTTTAGAAATGAATGATTGAAAGTGGTTACAAGAAGTACCTGGCTATATAAGTCCTATCCATAAAACACAAGGGAGATGTAATAATTATGTCAAATTTTTCCACTACAGTCCTTTTAAATGGGATAGAAAAATGAAAATACCAAAGCCTTAAAATTACAAAATTTACATAACATCTGCTTTTAAAAATTAAGTGTCTGAGAAGTGCAGAATGGTCTTTGTGCAAGCTTAGATGCTGAACATGAAGCACTTATTCAGCCCCACTTCTGTTCAGCAACAAAATCAGACTTGGTTTTGCCATATTTTTGAGATTTATGTACAAATTCCAGTGTTTTTTCTTGATTAAGGAATTTACCAAGAGTTAAAGTAGAAACTACAGTGGGAACTTTATCTTCATTCTGCTCAGTTTACATTATCATGAATAGCATAAACTAACCAGTGTAAGTTGAATTTTCATCAGCATCCTGAAAACATAACTGTCCTCATATTTTCCTCAGAAACTGAGCATTTCATCCTGATTCTAAGTCATCCTGTGAACAAATTAAAATGCTGATGGCAGGTCCACATTTCTGACAAAAAGTTATACCGTATAGTAGGGTATACTGCTTCATGAACAATGCCACATCAAAGTAACTGCCTCCCTCACTACGGCTGTCTCACATCTATCCACCTCTAAGCACTACTGGAATAAGTTCAGCCTGTCTGCAGCCACCCATTTAAAGATTTCCTAATTATTGCAAGATATTTTAGAAGCTGAAGGGAAGTGCAAATCCCCGCTGATTCTTCTAATACAAGTAGGACCCACATATATATAAGCAGGACCTACAAATAAGTACTGTCATATGGTTAAGCCAAAAGATGGTATGTGTTGTATATTATTTTGAGGATAATTAAAATGCCACCTGCTGTGATATTACACATGTACTATTCCATAAACTCAGTAGAATATTTACTTTATTGAGTGCTTTTCTTCACAACAGTTATTGTTTTGCTCCACTGTGACACAGTGCTGCCTACTTGAGTTATTATTCACTACCTATGGTTCTCGAAAAGATATTTCCCATTATGAACAATGTCATTAGTTTCCATTTTTATTAGATTTTTTTTTTTTTAAATAGCAAACAGAGAGAGTTTTTACATGTAGTAGGGAAAAAAATCATAACACAAGCAAGATTATGTCATCTATATTCATATCCACCATAATAAGATTCATTCTAGTTTTGACAGAGCATTTTGCCCTTTATCAGAAAAATATGTGGCAATATACTGCAATGCCATATACATGACCATAGACTATTACTAGACTATTACTAGAACACTACTGCAGAAGAGCTCTTCAGCTGAGGTACAGCATCTCAGCAGTGGGGATTATCAAATGAGAATTCAGTGGTGTGTATGTTGTCTCCGCATATCTGCCAAAAAGTAAGTATTCAGAGCATCATTTTAAGTAAACTACATCATTAATTAGGCCTTTGCATGTTGACATTTTTTGCTGCTGTGTTTGAAATACCCCATTAGATACCTAAAAATAGATATCCCTACAGTAATAAGGATATTGCAACATTTTTGGATGTTTGGGTGACATAGATGAAATAGCATCTGGTTGCAATCATAACTGATACAGATCTGTCAAACTAGCTCCTGATGGGTATTTTTGTTGCTGTGTCTCCAACTCTGAGAGAACAGTGATGTCTATGACACTCAGAGGTTGCTGTAATTAAACTCTCAGTCCATCTGTGCAGAAGATTTTGTAATATTTTCAAGAATAGAATGTTTTAAGTATTTGTACATCTTTATTTCGGCTTGTTAAGGGACACATTATCCTCTGTAACTTTCAGGAACAGTTTGTAAGGAAGTTTACTTCAGAATATTTCACTGAAGCAGAAGGCAGCAACTACCTACAGTATTTAAAGGTTAACTCAGTTTTTTCCCTTTACAAGACCTATGTGCAGACTGCAAGATTCTTTTGTAAGAGTTAGTGACAGTACTAGAACATAAAGTAGGGCAGAAAGCTTTTTTTTTCCTTTTCTTCTCTGGCATTAAATATTCTATAGCTATCAAATGTGTAGGCAGTGAAACTACACTAGGGCTAGAGGCCAAAGAATTGTAAAGACAGAAGAAGACATGGGAAAAAAGAAGTTTACTGATTCAGTAGACAGCCGCATTTCACTTTTTGTATGAGAAATCATGTCAAGAAAGCTGTATTACTGATTTCAACAGCTGTAGCAAAAGATATTTTGCAGTCATGAGCTCATGAGTTGGCAGATATATTTAAAGTCCTCAGAATGATGGAAGACACTTTTGGACCTCAAATAGGAGTGTATGTATTCAAAACAATTTTCAATGAGCCTTTAGAGGAAAAAAAATATAAAGCAAGGCTTGGAAATTACTGTAAAAATAGCACCAGAAAGTAGTGCTGACTAGAGAATGACAATCCTATTTCCCTAGAAACTTGTAAAGTCTCAGTAGCTGTTTAATCCCATGGGAAAACAAGCAAACAAACAAACAAAACCACCACCACCCCCCCCCCCAAAAAAAAAAGAAATACAGATTTCTGTCAGAAAATGAAGTGCATAGGATTGTAGCATCAATAGTCAGTGCTATCAATATAAGATGCTATGTTACAAAATATCTGCCTGAGCTTCCTGTCTACATAACTGAGTTCAACCCCTTGTACTATTTCATTCAGCTATGCTTTCACTACCCCAGGTCAATTTGAGTCATGCAGAGTACAGATGTAATGCTAGTTTTTATCATTATTGCCTAGTGTCTTACAAAGACAAGTGGAAAGCTCTTGGCTTTGGCTGAAACCGTCAGCTTTCTGCTAAGTATTTCTGCTTCAAAAATATATTTCACCAAATATATTCAAAATTCTTCCATTCATGAAGCAATAATCAAATGTGAGGTAGTCTGTTGCTTTTCTTGCAGTAAAATAGATTCAGAAAAACAAAAAAAGATTCCTACATTAGAGGAAAAAGGCATTTTTTTCATGAGAAAATTAGAAACAGTTGAAAAACATAAGAGCTGTTTTGATGAGCAAAGAAGTGATCTTTTAAAAAATCACAGATGAATATGTTTTGTCAATTCTAAATACTTTGTCAATAAAGTAATGCATTCCCAAATATAGGTGTTTGTAATTCATTATTTGATAGTCATCACAGTTGTGAATTGTTTGGAGGCCTGTGAAGATTTTTGCCTGCCTCGCTAACCCATATGTCCTCACTTCTGTGTGCTCAGTGGCACTCCAAACTTTGGCTGCTGTTTAATGTTGCAGCTGCTTTTGAGTTCCTTAAAGCTGCAGTTCTGCACAGCTGCTAGTGTCATCATTTGTCTGCCATCAGCTCTTGCAGCCTTGTGTAGCTGGTCACTTCCACCGTAAGATTCAATAAAGGGAAGGAGGAAGTAATGGGAAAGAAAATTATTATCTGAAGATGAGGAGCTGCACCCATCACCAATTTGTCATTCTATATTTTCCTACTTAACAAAAGGCCACACAGCTAATGAGAAACTAGAATTTATAATGCAATATGCACAATCTATTACCAGCTGGAAATTGTGTCCCTAATAATTAAATATACACTTTAAAAAAAGTGGTTTGGGGAAAAAAAAAATGTTCATAAGCAGTCCAGAGGAAGAATTGTCTACATCAGTTCCCAACAAATAATTTAAACTGTTCTATTTCATCACTTTTCTTTTCTTATTTTAGGAAAGTGTTTTCCACTGAGATCTCACTAGTTATTCTACGCTACATTTGACCAGGTTTTTAGTACCGTCTGTAAAGTTAAGATACTTATAACAGGTTTTCACGTATGTTGTATTGCAATAAATCAGTAGAACTCGAAAGGAAGCCAAAAAAACAAGAAATGAAAACCAGTTTCAGTTTGGTCCTTGTGATATTCTGGATTTGTTAAACTACATCATAACATGCCAAGAGGTGAGAGGGTAAGTTAAAAAAACAGCACAGACAAAAAAGGAATTGAGGAACGCAAAATCAGGTTTAAGCTTCCTACAGGTATTCACAGAACTATAAGCTGATGCTTTACAAAACTAGACTTCATAAAATTATAAGTTTAGAAGGGACCCCAAAATATCAGGTATTCCATCAAGTAGATGTAGTTACTACAGATACAAGTTTGTCTGCCCTTCAGTTAAAGAGTTCTAATGATCAAGGCTCCTAAGTCCATGGAATAAACTGCTTAGCATTTATATTATAAAATTTCTCCTACTGTCCAGTTTTCCTTGGTGCAATTAAACTTCACTACTTCTTGGCCTATGTTGCTTGGAAAAGAATGGAAAATTATTGTGTTCTCTCTCACAGATGCCTTTTTATGTATATGCAGCTGCTTACTGCATTCACTCCTCAACCTTCTTGTTCTCTTTTTGAACTGCACATATTAATTTATTCAGGGATTCCTCATTTGATCCTGTAGATCAAACATTTGAAGTTTAATTCTTCTTTTAACTATGTCCTGTCTATTATCAGTTGCCCAAATATTTCTAGAAATATGGTGCCCAAAACTGGAAGTAGTATTACTACTGAGATTGTACAGTGCTGAGTAGAGTAGAGAGATTGTTTCATATCTTCCAGGTTATAATTCCTGGTTACATCTGCCTATTATGCTTGCATTTTTTTGATGGTCTTGCCGAAACTGATTAAGACTTTACTAAAATCAAGATATATGTTACCTTTGTTGCTCCTCTGTTTACAATTCCTCCATCATTTTATAAATAGAAGCCAGTTGGTTCCTAATAAATCCATATTGGTTGTAATTCATCTTCTTGTTTTTGTATAGGTGACTCCAAATATTTCTTTCAGTATTCGTCTTGCATGTCAAAGTTAAGGTGGCAGGTGTATAATTTTCTACTTTCCTCTTTTTGAAGATGAGCCCAAAGCTGCTTTCCTCCAGACTTTTGATAGAAAATCATGTATTTTCAAAAAGACTTCATGAGTTCTCAAAAATAATTGCTAATAGTTCTCAGATTCCATCAGTTAATACTTTAAATAGTATGGGCTGAAACTCCTGATTGTACCAGACAATCTGGAAACTTATAATTTGTTTAAACCTGCTCTAACCTATTCTTTCTCATTCAAGGATGGCATCTGATCTTGTGCTAATAATATTGACAAACTGCATTAACCACTTGATAATAGATGAACTTTTTGTTAAAACAAATAGAAGCTCCCACAACTTTCCAGCCACATCTCTGATACTAAATAAAATAGGGCATGGGGCACCCATTGTTCATGTTGATAATTGTTTACACATCATTTGGCACTGGTTTGGCTCGCTAAACCTGATATTGTGTGAGGCAATATGAAGGCAGAATTCAGTGCTTTGAGCAAGACTATATCAGATTTGGTTCCCTCAGCTTTCTACATTCCCCAAAACTATTGCAGTAAGCTTTACGCTGTCAGCCCCCACTACATACCTTCATGTCATACTGCAGCCAAGAGTGCATATCTTCAGACTATGTCTATAAATTCAGATACGTGTAGGACCAGTCTCAGGCACAGGAACACAATTCTCCATGCTCACAAACTGAGCATCCCCTGGCAGCATTTTGGCACATTCCAGCTATCAGTGACCATTCCTGAGCACAGTTTGGGAGTTATAACTTTGCTGGGGCCATCTCCAGTAAAGAATTTGCCTGCATCCGCAGTTTTGGAAGTTCAGTTTTCAAGCTACGCATAAGCTATATGGTGTTAGTCGACATCAGTGCTGGGAAAAGTTCCTGGCCAGGTTTACTTTGCTGGTGTAGATATAGCCTCAGTTTCCCACTGCAACAGAGTCCCCATATTATATCAGATCCAGAGCTAAGGGCTGTATATTGCTTATGTGGCCAGCTCATTAGTGAAAACCAGAGAACAGCTGCTAGCTCATTTTAGTTAGCAGTTAGTCTTTTATTTAATTTCTTTATTTTTGTTCTGTGTTCCCATGCTTATTTTTGTATCAACAAGACAGTTGCCATTTTCTAAATGTTTTCTTCTTTTGTTTGAGATCAGTGAAAAGAATGCAATTTAGCCAGGTTTATTACTCATAACGCTTCAAATTTTCCTCTACAAGGTGCCACAGCTTCCAGGAAGTCTTTCGTACAAATTCCTATTTCTCTTCAAGTCTGCCTTCCTGTTTCAACTCTACTGCATTTCCTCTTTCCTATTCTGAAGACTATGAATGTAACCATTTCATACGTAGTCTTCCTAGCTAGGTCCAACCTTAATATTCCAAATCAGTCCCTCTCTATTAATTAGAATAAAATCTATTAATTAGAATCACATCCTCAAGATGTTTTCTACGCCTTCTGTACAACTAAATTGTTATTAATGCCTTCCAAGAATTTGTGGATCAGTATGGCCAGGGGATTCATCTTATCCAGCTGTTGAAATTAACAATGCAGACTAAGAAATCTGACTGTGTCATTCAAAGATTAAATTATAGTCAGTGGAGAAAAAGAAGCACTTGGAGTACATCATCACCAGCTGCACACCAAGTGAGGGCTGCTCTTACTCATCAATCAGGCCAATCAATTGAGGAAATAGTTTTGGCTCAGGGAATAGTTTTGGTCCACTCACCAATTGGATCTTAAAAGAACTACAGCTGCTTTCATCACAGAATGCATGAAATTACTTTTGACTAAATAAATAACTGTAGATTGCTCATTGGAAAGCAATGAAACAATTTAAGGTTTTCATCCTACTGTATCATATAACAACTTTAATTTACCTGATTTCCTTGTACGTGTCATTGTACAGAGACACTGATCATAATTTACATAGTTCAAATTTATACATTCACCTAAAATTTTAAAACTGATGGTGACTGTTATTGTTCTTCTGATTCTCTCCTGTGTTACACCTGAAAGTTAAACACATTCTAGTTGCAGCATTTCTGGAAATGATTTACCAGGTTTGTAAACAGCTGAACATTTCTGTTGTCCCAAAAGTCTATATTGGAAAAAGAGTACTTCATTTTTGTTTGAGAAAATGCCAACTGTGAAAGCAGGCAACATAAGCAATTAACCAAGGGGGCTTTGACTTTTATTTTTAACTGTTTGTCAATGAATTTACCACCCACAGCCTTCTCTGTGGGTGTATGCACATGCACAGGGTATCTTTCAAGGCTGTTCAATACTGTTAGTAAGATAGCATGGGAATCATGTTTTTCATTTGCTTATTCTTTTCTTCTCCTGATCTATCCATTAAAAGTTCTTTACACAATCAGGAAACACACTATATGCCAGGATTAGGAATTCTAGAATGGTATGGGAACAATGTGCTTCTGCTTTTATTAAATGAAGACTTACGCAGTCTGCAGTTAGGGACAGCTTATTTTAATAGGATCAGAAATTTTGTGTATCCAGTAACTTTGGCAGATTTTCTTTCAATGGCAGTGGATCTGCACTCCTCAGCCTTTCTAGATTTACTGTATATATGTGGTCTATTAGAAAATGTTACCCACTCTTACCACGCTCTACTCTATGAGATACTCTTCTAAAATAATAAGTTTTAGTAACTAAATATTACTCCAGTATTTCAAGTTCCAAAATAATGTAATAAGTGCTGGTATTTTTATAGACTGGCATTTTAAATGGTAGGCTAAATCAGGCACCAATACCTGGATTGGTGGGAGTGAAATAACAACATTGCTATTTTTTGCTTGTCACATTACCAAGGGATTGCAAGAAAGAGTACGTCACTAGCAACATATAGGCAGATATCTCTGTGGCATCAGAGAACTAATCAACCAAGAATAATACAAAGGGACAGTGAGAAGTGAGGCTGAAAGGAACAACTTCCAAAAGTTTTAAATCTCACCAGCTAATATATATTTATAACTAAAATAAAGTTACCCTGTAAACACAAAATGTCAACAGTAGACCTAAATCAGAAAAAGTCAAAATAGGATTCCTAGGCTAAAGACTAATTGCAGAAATCACTGAATGAGATCCTCTGGCCTGTGTTAAACAAGAGGTCAGATTAAATGACCATAAAATTTTCTGAATCTACAAAAATAGATGTTGCCTTCTACAGAACACAACTGTACCTTCCTAAAATATTTTTTATTCCACAGTTTAGCTTCGAGGTTACACTGAAAGCTTTTTCTCTTCAGACCTTAAGAAAGCAATTGAGACTTTTTTTCTTATACCTTCTATCTTTGGATATACCATTACCTTTAAGTAAAAGAAGAGCAGTGTGCGAATTCATGTACTAGACTACTGATTGGCCACCCTGCTTCATCATCATGGTGGGGTGACCTTGGCCACCTGCCAGAGGCCCATCCAGCTGCTCTCTCACTCCCTGCCTCCACCACAAAAGGGGAGAAAAATAAGATGAAAAAGCTCACAGGTTGAGAAAAAGAAAGGGTGATCACTTGCCAGTTACTGTAACAGGCAAAACAGACTCGACTCAGGGAATATTAATTTAAATTATTGCTAATTTAAAACAGAGTAGGATGGTGAGAAACTAAAACAAAAACTAAAACACACACCTTCTTGCCAGGTTCAGCCTCAGTCCCTTATTCCTGAACCCTCTACCTCCCCCTTCCGAGTGGCACAGGGGAGATGGGGAATGGGGGTTGTCCATAACAGTTTCTCTCTGCTGTTCCTTTCTTATCACACTTTTCCCCTGCTCCAGCATGGGCCTTTCCCACAGGCTTCAGCTTTCTTTAGGGCATATTCGTCTGCTGCAGCTTGGGGTCCTCCATGAGCTACAGTGTGGACATCTGACCCACTGTGGTCCTTCACGGGCTGCAAGGAAACCTTTGCTCCGCTGCCTGGAGCACCTACTCCCTCCCTCCTCCCCACCTTCTTCTCTCACCTTGGAGTCTGCAGGATTGTTTCTCACTTTTTTCCTCATTCCTCACTGCCTGTGCAGTATTTCTAATCTTTCTCAAATACGTTACCACTGAGATGCCACCATCTTGGCTGCGGGGCTCAGCTGTGCCCTGCAGTGGGTCCACTGGAGCCAGCTGGAACTGGCATGGGGCGGCCCAGGCCTCTCTTCACAGAGGCCGCCCCTGCAGCCCCCTGATGCCAAAAGCTTGCCATCTACAAACAACTGAGTCATTAACATCTTCCCTGACTGTTTTTGACCGTTCCAGATATTTTTTTTTTTCTAGAATGACCTGACTGTAATGAGAGGTGAGACTGGGGATGCCACTAGAACTCAGAAAAGAAGCACCATTCCTTGGTCCTCTTTTAACTAGCAGCGTTGTCAAATATCACTCTTCCAGTGTCTTGTCTTCTTCCATTTTGTTCTTATGGCCAATAGCAGAAGGTGATACAGATCACTAGCGTGCATTCTGTAGTCCTTGTACACCACCCTTGCATTCAAATAAAATGAGTAAATGGAAATAAAGAACTGCAATGGACTGCCTGACACAGGAATACAGTGCCTCCGTTCATCCTGCAGGATTGTCATAATTTGAAATGCAAATCAATATAAACAGGTAATAATGTTTGTATCTCAGCAATCTGTTGAAAGTAGAGAAGTGCCAATAAACAAGTTTCATGCATTTTATTTTTAAATATCAATGTCTGCAAGTTTTGCATTTTTGCAGTTTGAAGATGGGTGGACTTGCAGCAAAATTAATTGCAATCTGCTTCTCTATATAGAGGGAAAAAAGTCCCAAACCAAACAAATTTATCTAAATTAATCTAGAGACTGGATCTCCCCAGCAAAATAACAGGTTTGTTTTCTCTTATCAAATTAGTCTGAAACTTTTCACAGAGATTTAGTTTTTCTTTTTCTTTTCTTTTCTTTTTTTTTTTTTGTAAGTTGAGTGGCATAAACAGCATTACCTTAGATTTGTAGCAAGTATTTCATCTGTTCAAGTACTAATTTTGAGGTGAATGTCTCCCTGTGGGACACAACTCAATTATGCATCAGTTTTACTTGTAATTCCTACAAACTGTTCTATATTTTACTTGAAGTTATTAAGTTTCTGTTTCAATATACCTGCAAGCTAAAAATATGCTTTTTTTCTTTTGCCTATGTACATAATTTATTCCGATGTGACTTTTTTTTTAAACTGCACATTTTTATTGTACACTGGGATTTGGAGCATGCTAGACTCCAGCATGTGCCAATAGATGTAACAATTCCATTAGGAGATTCCACACTGGCAGCCAGTGGAAACAGTTGGACTCCAAGTTGCTGGTATGGCTAAAGTATTATGGTAATACTGCAGAAGAAGAGAAGTTTTCATCAGACCATAAAAATCTACAAGATGACAGTTGGCTCACTGTCCTAGAGTATACGCTGTTTCTCAACACATTCTTCTGGGTCAAAGGATTTGAAATACTCTGAGCGAGAAAAGCTATCATCAGTATTGCCATCATCATCATCATGGGGTCACTACTCTTAAACAGTAACACATTTCTGCCAGCCTTCTAGCACATGAACAATCCCTTGGGATCCACAAGATTTTGTATTTTAACTATGAAAAACAGTAAAATAAAACTGGTTTGAAATTAACCATAAAACCATAGATTTAGACCTTTTTTTTTTTCCTTCTTGAAATTAAGAATTCAAACTAATCCTTCAGGCTGAAATTCTCATCTGACTCCAGCCATGAAGAGCCTAGTCTAAAATAATTACTTTAAAAATAGGTGATCAGCATTGCAAGACAGGTCTACAAATGGCTGCCTTTTTCCTACTGGTAAAAGAATGTACCAATATAACTAGTGTAAGCTAAGTATTTTAACTTTAAACTCTTAAAGCTCTATGTGAAAAATATAATTTGCTGTCTTAAAATGCCCACAGTAGAAAAGGACAAGCTTCTTCATCACTGACTCAAAAACGTTCTGTAGCTTCATTGTTACAGCAATCACCTGCCAAGATTTTTTCCTGGGTTTTCTGAAGTTCATATCCATGGGTTTGCAGAGTCAGAGATATTTATACCAAATAGTCCCATCTTCCAGGAAAGTGTTCTAGCCAACAGTTTATGTTGCTTCATGACCTGACCTCTCCAACACCACTGTTACTGTTTTATAAAATACTTGGATCATTTTCTTTTTGTATTTTAAAATATTTTTTTCCCCATGGGAATGAAAAGAAACCTACTACTGGAGAGTTATAGTGCGGCTTTGTTGTTTGCTTTTTTCATTACATCAATGGGCTATAATGCCACTATGCTATAACCTTAAGCAATTTGTCCCATCCTTCACTTCTTTGTATTTCCCTTCCTTTTCCTCTCATGCCTCTGGAAGTCAGATTGTAGCTTGTAACCCTTTGAACAGTAGTGTAGTTCTTTGATCTGATGCTTAGCCAGTGAATTTACACTGCATGGTGAACTGAAGCAAACTGCCACAATATCCTTAAGTCAGTAAAATCCCAGTAAAAGTGAACTCCATTCTCCCATTAGGCTGAGCTTGCTGTCTAATGGGAAAACAGAATCCATTTTATAACTATTTTAGGAAGCCTAATAAGATGCTTACTATAAAAGAAATAGTTATGAAAGTATGAACATATCTGAACTGAAAGTACTTATCACAAACTGATTCCTATTTTCTGTGTGAAACTGGTATTTCTTTCAGTGCTTCTCTATTATTTTCCCCTCATGGAATTTCTACTTTTCTTGGATCATAAATCCATATGATTGCACAGATCATCTGGGTGCCTTGGCAAGTCTGATACCGCAAAAATTGGGTTAGCCTGCTTTACTTAGGCTGTTATGAAATATATGTGAAGCCCACAGAAGTCTTTTAGGAGATAGCTGTGAGCAGTTCCAATATCATAATCTTACAATCAGTTACTCAGTTTAAGGTTACTTTTAAAGGTCCTTTAGATTCACTTTTTGTTGATAGACTTTTTCATATTTTTCATATTTCAGCTTGTCAGTAGCTTGCACTAAAATATGATGGTACGGAAATGCAGTCCCTGAACTCAGATATCAGATTATTACTCTGAGTTTGAAAGCAAAACATGACATTTTCCCAGATAACAAAGAGAGAGTCCTACCTTATTGGACAAATCCGTCACAATGTCCTGTGTCGAACAGGAATTTGGAAACATTTTTATTGTTGCAGGGCATCATTGACGAGTTGAAATTATAGATACTGAAGCACTTATTTTTCAGTTACAATCATAGCCAGTTTTATTTGCTATTTATAAATATGAATAGAATTATCCACTGAAATTAAGCAAAAATAAATCATGACTCTTACGCAGCTCTGTTTTTGCTTCTGTACAAAGTATAGAGGATTTTCTTATCTAAATGAGACGATTGTGAAACCATCTCACTATTTTTCTAGCATAATAAAGAACATACCACTGACTCCAATTAATATATGCTTCAGTGAATATTCAGTACTCCTAAGAAGTTATTCATTCCTCTTTCAGACAGGTTGCCCTGTAGATGGGCAATATAAAAGCACAGTATTAATATTTCTTGATTAAAATAAACCATTTAGGAGATATTCACAAGAGAAATATACAAAGGCTCAAAACTAAACAATTTGTTAAAATCTCTGAAAAGCAGAGGATTTGTAAAGTTTACAGTGTTATCTTCCAGATTAGTTGTCATTTTACTATGCCTTGAAATGTTAACTGTTAATTGATCCAATGTTTCAGGGAGACAGACTGAAATATCCTTCCATCTGAATTTCTGCTCAAGAATTACAGATTAATCTATATAGAGAAAGAACTCTGATATCATCAATAGATCATCAACAAATTTTACTTTCTTTAAACTGTAGATTTATTTCTCATGGATATCTGTATTGCACTTTATGCTAGAATTACATGTGGTATTTGTGTATATGGTTTTTTATATGTCAACTAGAACTTATGTGAGTGCTTGTCTTGTAGTAGCTGGTCTTCAATGGATTAGACTCCTCATACTTTAAATCATCAAAAGACCAATGAAATTCTTAAGTTTGATTCCTAAGCTGCACTCAACTTTACAGGTTGTTGAGACTTTATATACCAAGTTATGGTATAATGTTCTACAGGAAAGATGATAGGATTAACATAGGACAAACTAACAGCTTGTAGGCAGAGCCACAAATTCCCTTCAGCTGAATAGACAGCTAACAGAAGAAACCAAAATAAAGTAAAACAGGATTCTACCTTGTAAAATGTATTTGAACTCTGAGCAAATTTAGAACAAAATTGGTTGTTCTGCTTGAGAAAAACAAAACAGGGGAAGAAAAAAATGCTACAAGAAACCTCCTTCAAATCAAGATATACATGTTAAAATACTGGGCTGGCAGTGAGAAGTACATTAGATGTTAGAGAGGCTATGCCAGCTCTCTGAACTACAAACTTATGTTATATAAGAAATCTGAGATACAGAAGATGTCCAGATCCCTCAAAAATGACTTAATGCAAGCTTACACAATGATAATTTCAGTACAAACTATACTTCACAGACCATAAAATTTACTAGAAAATATAGCAGTAATTCTCTGAAAAGTTCTCCTCTGTAACAAAATTTTCTCAGAATTCCATTAGCTCTTAACTTTGACCTTCACTCAATTCTCTGAACAGTCAATTAAAATAAAACCTGCCCCTACATGCATCTTTAAAATGTACCTCCTTCAAACAGCCTCAGAGATGTTAATTTAGGAACACAATGTCAGATATACACACACACACATATATCTCTAAAGCAACAAGCTAAGCTGTACTTCCTTCTGCTGTTCAACTTTGTCTAAACACACTTGCTTCAGAAAGTAAAACTTACATTTAAAATTATCTTTTCTTTCAGAATTATTGAATATCTTGTCATTCCTTCATTGTGTGATACACCTTCAAGATTAATGAACCATCATGGTTCCTTTTTATGTCACCCATCGCCTCCACTGTATTTTTGATGTATTATTTAAACACAGTACCTGAAAACCTGATCTTTTTTTCTAGATAAAATTCTTATTGTCCTCTTTCCTATTAAAAAAATGCATTTGCAAGTCAAAGCTATTTCATCTTCATTGCTAACCAAGGAGATAGGACACTATTTTATTGTTAGTAAACTGGAAAGCAACAACTATAAGAAAGCAATGAGCTTGATGAACATGGTTTATGAAAATTCCAAAATAAAAATGTATGCATTGGATGGGAGAAATGATGGTAAGAAATCCAACCAGCTAGCCAGAGTATAAATTAAAGTTCTGATTTATATATGTTATTTGAACATCACATTATTGTATTTCAACCTCCATTTGCATTCAAGATTGTTCCCAGCTCTGATGAACTGGCAATAAATCTGAAGATACACTTTAAAGAAGGAAATACATAAGAACAGAAAATGATGGGTTTTCTATAAGTCAATAATACAAAATTCTTTGTTCCACGTACATGAGAAAATTGAAGTGGGGAAAAGTTCTAGAATTAGGCAAAGGTACTATTGAAATCAATAGGCACTACACACATAAAAAGAGAAAAGTGGTAACACACCTTGAATTAAGTGATAGGACAGGGGGCAGGTTCTCCGGAATGTAGGTGACTAAATTTAATTTCAGCTCTGCTAATTACCCGAATTCTTCTGTCATTCTGAATGTATATATAATTATTTTAAAATATAATTATTTATTTACTATTATTGTAAAATTGCTGCAAACTTAATCACAGGTTTGAGTGGCAGCATTACAATACTCATTAATATAATGTTTCAATTCAAAACCAGATATTTTATACCTCCTTTTAACATGTTCCCTGATTTCCAGTAGTGAACCCCTGAAAGCACACACATTCAAGTTATGAACTTTCAACAGCATTTCTCTGTAAAGAGAATATTTTTTTCTTCTCCCAGTGTACCCAACCCATCATTTTAGCTGTTCTTATAAAAGAGTTTGGGATCATCTTTAGCAGAAATGCGAAGGCAGAGACACTTGTATATGTAGCAGATGGAAGATTTACGCTCTTGTAAACCACACCTGGTATCTCTGTTAGGGGTATCATTTCAGAAAAGTCTTGGAGGTTTTACCATTTTTGTACATAGTAAACTGGGTGAAAAAATGATTTGTTTCTTATTGCTCTGAAGTTTTATATGAAAAACAAAAAAACTGGTTGCTTAAATGCTGCTATATTGTAGACTTTTAAATGGGTTGGTTGATAAGCATTATTTTCTCCATTTTTCTTGCCTTATACTGCTAAAAATAAAGCACCATTTATTCTGTGTTATATAAGGCTTACAGTGCATAATTACATATTTATTAGTAAAAACCACATCAATATTGTGTTCACTTGGGTCATTCTCTTTCTCGTTAGTCTTTTCTTTCCTGTATACTTTATCATCTTACATGGAGGTGGAATTCAGATTCACACACATTAGGCAGGATTTAGTTCAGCTGCCTACACACAGAATACCAGTGCCATTTTCAGTGTTGGGCTTTTTTTTGTCTGTCCTTCAGTTTCTGTTTCAGAACTACATAGCTCTCCTGAAAGCATTGTGGCCGAAGTACCATACCTGTGAGATAGCTTGTATACTGTAGGGCAAGTAAAATTGCAGTAGGTGCCTACATCTAAGTTGACTGATTACATTTATGGTCAATACAGCCACTGAGACTCAAACAATTTGCTTAAATGTGTTCATCTCATGGCGTTTGCAAATCCTTCAGCTGCCACTCCAAGAAGACATAGGTCTGCTGTACGTCCCATCTGTCACTTCTGTGTGTATGTCTTGGATATCCTAGCATATCTCAAATGACACCAGGAGTCTATATTTAGGCAATTGAATTAAGCTTATACAGGCTGGAAAGCTGTTCAGCTGACTACATTTACATGTCTCCTAAAGGCTGAACTGAATAATTCCTTAGATCTCCTCAGCTCCACTTTTATATAGACTTGATTCATTTTTCCAGAATAGGTACACAATCCATTTGAAATGCTTTGTCACGTCCTGTCAGACCTGTTAGACCGCAAGTGCCAGTCCAGGACTACACAGGTCTCTCTTGCAGGTCTTTTGTTATATCTGCTAGCTCCACACAGACACCTTGGACATCATTAAAGATCTCATCTGACACTGAACACCTGTATGTGGCAAGTGAACAAATTTCCAGATCTCCACAGACTGTAACAACAGCATAGACAGCTCGCATGTCAACATGTGCATGTGGACTACTTTAGTTCTTTAGTTCAGGTGCTTACACATAAATGTCTGGGTGGCATAGGCAACTCACTCTGGTCTGCTTGTATTGGTGCCAAAAGGTACATATTTTTCTGAAGGTCTTGTGTCATAACTGTTAGCCCAATGGGATATCTCAGCTACTCCAGGATGTCTCAAATGCCAGATGTCTATATTTAGGGGAAAAAAAAGTCTAAACTGAGGGGATCTGTTAATCTAGGATATCCTAGAGACTAAGGCTGCTAATCAAAGGGACCTCAGGAGGCTGAAGATACTGTTAACAGAAACTTTATAAAGTTCAAGAAAGACAAATGCAAAGTCCTGTACCGGGGATGGAATAATGTGATACAATAATACAAGCTGGGCACCATCTTGCTAGAAAGCAACTTTACACATTTTGGTGGAGAGTAAGTTGAACATGAGGAAAGAGTGCTGCTGTAGCAAAGACCAACAGCAGACTGCCAGGTATTGGTGAGAGTCTAGCCAGCAAGTCAGCAGAAGCAGTTATTTTTCTCTGTTTGGCACTTGTGAGAAGGCATCTAGAGTAGTGAATCCAATGGAGAGACACGACAATTAGGGGCCTGAAGCACAACATATATGGATAGAAAAGAAGGCTAGGGGGGATCCAACTGGTGTCTTCAGTTGCTTGAAAAGTATTTATGGGAAAAACAGAATCACAGTCTTCAGAGCTGTACAGCAAAAGGGCAAGAATCAGTGGACAAAGTTGCAATAAGTTAGTTATTAGGAAAAGTTTGTTCACAATGAGACCTGTCAAAGTTTGGAACAGGTTGTCCAGAATGGCTGAGATTCTTGGAGATACCCAAAATTCAGCTGGACAAGATCCTAATGCAGATGTTCTAACTTCAAAATCAAATCTAGTTAAGAAGGAATTTAAATCAGATGACCTTCACAAGCCCCTCACATCTGAAATGATTAATTTATTCTATAATTCTTGAATCCCATGATGTACACCCAATCCTGTAAAGGAATTTTCAAACTGTGAACAGTCATTCCTTCACATGATACTGGTGGAAGAAAACTGATCAAATTCACCTTTCCCTTTTTCTCATAGGTAACTTAGAAACAGATAAGGCACACAGCAAAGCTTTTTGTTATTTATTTACAGGCAGGACATCCTACCTCAAAACCAGTGAATTGTTCATGAGAAAACACAAAAGAAGGATTGGAGGACTGGGTTTTGTCCTTTTTTTTTTTCTTTTTCCTTTTTTCCTTAGCTCAGCAATCATGTACTTGTGATTAGGTGTATTAGGAAAGTTGACCTCTCATGTTTTCTGTAAGGCATAAGGAACATTTTTATTGCAATATAAGAGGATTCCTCTGAATTTTGGTGGCTATCACTAGAAGACACATATTTTTGGGACTCTATTAAATCATTGGGTTATTTGCTTTCTACTTTTTTCTATTAAATTCATACGTGTCTGTAGTTTGGGCTTAACTCCAACTTGTACCATTGACAGATGGGAGCATATTCTAGCAGTATTTGACTCTGTTGTGCCTGAATGGCTTTACACTCCTCTCTTACTTCCCAGTCACAGCAGGGGTACCTGCCTATGATTATGGTAGCTAGATTTCATAAAGATAAGCCTTTTGTAAGTGTAAAGTGCTATCATCTTCACAAAGTTCAGGATGTTCATTACAAGAAGGAGTATCAGTAAACCGTATATTATTTGTTACTCAAAGGAGGAATAAGTCATCTAGGAGGAAGGATGTTAGATTCCTATGCACTGTACAAATTATACAGTAAAGGACCTTAAGACGAAAAACAACTTTGCTTTTTAGCTGAGTTACTGGAGACAGATGCTGGAGGGCATCTAAGATGACTCAGTCTAAGCTTTTCCACTGTAAGATGTTGTGAGAGCAATAGCATGTTTAAAAACAAAATTATGGAAGTTCTTGATATTGTGGAGATGCAGCCCAATACTCTTCAGATACACAGGGTAGTGCAACATCATCAAGATGGGTGCATATAGCAATGCTTTACGAGCTATGCCTCAGAGTTGTTATCAGGACTAAAGCAGTTGGCATCAGCCCATACAGTTGAAACAAACCATGGATGGGACGTTTGAATTTGTTACATTTTGAGCTATGGTAGACTGTCTACTGGGGTTCTTCACCTGAATTTCTCATAGTTTAAATTAGAAGAAAACACTGGTCAGGTATCGGCCCTGCTGACTCTGAAATTTACTTTCCTATTTGAAGTCCTAGAGCCTGAATACCTGTATTGTCTCTGCAAGGTTTTGGTAGCTGGGGGGGTACAGGGCTGGCTTCTGTGAGAAGCTGTTAGAAGCTTCCCCTGTGAGAGCCAATACCAGCCAGCTCCAAATCAGCCCCACCACTGGCCAAGGCTGAGCCCATCAGCAACAGTGGTAGTGCCTCTCAGAGAACAGATTTAAGAAGGGAAAAAGTTGCTGCACAACAGCCACTGCAGCCAGAGAGGGGAGAGAGAACATGTAAGAGAAACAGCCCTGCAGACCCCCAGGTCAGTGCAGAAGGAGGGGGAGGAGATGCTCCAGGCGCCAGAGCAGAGATTCCCCTGCAGCCCGTGGGGAAGACCATGGTAAGACAGGCTGTGTCCCTGCAGCCCAGGGAGGTCCATGGTAGAGCAGATCTCCACCTGCAGCCCGGGGAGGACCCCACCCCGGAGCAGGGGGATGCCCGAAGGAGGCTGTGACCCTGTGGGAAGCCCGTGCTGGAGCAGGCTTCTGGCAGGACCTGTGGCCCTGTGGAGAGAGGAGCCCACACTGGAGCAGGTTTTCTGGCAGGACTTGTGACCCCGTGGGGGACCCATGCTGGAGCAGTCTGTGCCTGAAGGACTGCAGCCTGTGGAAGGGACCCACGCTGGAGCAGTTCATGAAGAACTGCAGCCCATGGGAAGGACTCACATTGGAGAAGTTCATCTCCCATGGGAGAGACCCCATGGTGGAGCAGGGGAGGAGTGCAGAGTCCTCCTCCCCCTGAGGAGGAAGGAGCGGCAGAGACAAGGTGTGATGAACTGACCCCAACCCCCACTCCCTGTTCCCCTATGCTGCTGGGTGGGAGGAGGGAGAGAATTTGGGAGTGAAGCTGTGCCCGGGAAGAAGGGAAGGGTGGGGGGAAGGTGTTTTAAGATTTGGTTTTATTTCTTATTACCCTGCTCTGATTTGACTGGTAATAAATTAAATTAATTTTCCCCAAGTTGAGTCTGTTTTGCCCATGACGGTAATTGGTGAGTGATCTCTCCCTGTCCTTATCTCAACCCACAAGCCTTTTGTTCTATTTTCTCTCCCCTGTCCAGCTGAGGCAGGGAGTGATAGAGCGGCTTTGGTGGGCACCTGGCATCCAGCCAGGGTCAACTCACTAAAATACCTTAACATTCACATTTGCTGTAACTATGTAATTAGAATTTGATGTTTGATCTGTGGAGCAAGTAATTATTAAGGCAGGAAGAGTAGTGAAGTAAGTGATATTAAGTATTTTATTATGAATAGTAACATTAGCTAACAGTGCTCAAAGCATGGACGTAGCTTTGAAGAATAAGAAATAGCTTAAAGTACAATTGCTCACATTCAGGAGTTCACACTTCACTGTCTAGGCATACTCTCTAATACTTGCTCAGGATATGATATTTCAACTCAAGTTCCACACAGTAAACTCATCAATGGAATATTCACAAACAACTGAAAAACAGCAGTTCTTCAATTGACTTTCTCTCTTTCGTAAATACCTGAGAAAGTGTCCTTATCTTCTGAATGGATTTGGGTTTTAAGTGGTGCCTACATAGTGCATACTGCCCTATTGTAACTAGAATAACCTTCTGTTTCATGCAGATTTAGAAAACTTTCTATGATTTGTAAATATAAATGGTATGATTCAGTATAAATGATTCAGTTTCCTAAATCTTTTGGGGATGCACAGAAGATATACAAAGGAAATGCCATGTCCCCAGGGCAGCTGACACAAGGACATGAGATGAGTCAGGATATGATGAAATTCACTTCTCAGTTTCAGATATCTGAACATAGGCATCTATAGCTATCTGAGATGTCCTATCATATCTTGTCCTATCACTGCTTTCTCTCCTGTCCTGTTACGCTACACCTTTCGGTGTGTGCCACTTTTTACCATCAAACTGCTGTGCAGCTTTAGCATGGATCCAATCTATCTAAACTTTAGATTCCCAGTCATTCTAAAATATGTGTGAAGGTTTTTAGAAATTAGTGGGAAAAGGCAATATGCCTTTGATGGCTCCCAGAAAGAGGTACTGTCCTCCTAAGTTTTAGTTTGAGTGAATGGGATTTTTCCTCTCTAAGTCTGCAAAGAAACCATATTTTTCTTTATTGAATGCACGTTCATTGCATGACACATTCACAAAACTTCAAAAATTCTAAAAAATGGCCCCAGGAGGGTGGGGGGAGCCCCAGAGGGGCTAGGAAGGGACAGTGAAGCCTGTGAGTGCCCTCAGGCCCTAGCAAGTGGAGCCCAATCTGTGTTAATCTTAAGCAAACTGAATGCAAAAAGTATAATATACCAGGGTGGTATCCATTTCAAATCTACCATGTCTGTTTGGAAAGAAGTCATAAAGGAAGGGATCTTCTAGGGAAAAAGAAAAAATTTAAAATATTTAAATGAAAAGAGGCATTTGGTATATGAAGAAGTTATTCCTAATAAGAGGTAAACCAGAGAAGAAAAGTTATCAAATAGCTAGATGCTTCCTTCTTCGAGATCGTTTTCCCACATCTTCACTCAAGGAATGAAACCTATGATTCATGCATATGAAGCATTCCCTAAATCCATCTACCAGCTAATCTGATTTTTACACATGTACTGAATTTGCAGCTTTACTCCTGTTCTATGGAGTACTTCCTTTACCATGTCGTTTCTCAGGAAATGCCCCAAATGGCACAATGAACATCAATGTTGCGGTGAATGTCCATAGAACAATGAAGCCAATGTACCTGGTTGTATCCAGAATTAAAAAGCCTCTTTTTTTTGTTCTTTTCCTACAATCAATGCTTATGTTTTCTATTCCCAACCCAGAATTTTAACCATTGTTTAGTATAACCAGGTTACTTGCAAAGTGAAGTTCTTTAGAAAAGCATGAAGCATAATCCCAACACATTTTAAATGCATACCACTCATCTGAAGAACAAAAACCTTAAAAAAAAGTAACTGCCAGTACCATTATATAATTATGTTTCTCAGTTTTGTTAAACTTATGAAAGTATGATCTTACAGAGACATACACTAAGCTTGGAATATGCAACTGCATAGAAAAAAATGTTTTCAGTAACTTTAATTTTGCTGCTTTAAAAATAGTTTCCTTTTTCGTTATTAAAATATCTCAGAAATATTAAAGAAATACTGAAAATGTGAAACAGCTACAGGTTTTAGAAATCTTTGGGGTCAGCCCTTTCTAAAATTTTGCTTCCATTTTAGTAGTATATTTAGGTATATGAAGCTAAATAACTAAAACTAAATGAGACATGCATTTGACACTTAGCTGAGGAAGGAATCAGCCTTCTGATGCTGAAAAGCTGCCAGGAATAAAGGAGGCCCTATGTTTACTAATCATACTTCTGACAAGTGAAGAATGAAAATGCTTCTTGAAAATACCAGAGCTACTTTAGGTAACACTAATCGTCCATGATCTGGTAAAGCAGACATTCACTAACAGCCAGTGATCCTGCTTCACATCTTCCCAACACTGCTGTCCTGGAACAAGTAAGAGAACCAATGTGGACTTCATCTGGTGTGCAGTCTACCAGCAAATCAATATAACTCTTGCATAATATTAGGATTTTCATAGAACTTTACAAAAGACTGAAACACTGACAACTACAATTGTTCTCTTCCCAAAGTCACAAAAGATCAATTAAGCCTTTTGAAAGAGAGGAAAAAAAACCCACAAATGTTAAGGTTAGGACATAAATCTTTTGGAAACATAATATTTCATTGAAGAAACGTATAAACTGAAACTAACCCATTTAGCTATTGCCCATACTGATCAGAGAGGCAGGCCTACTTGGGAAAAGAACAACACTGGCCAAGCAGTGGGGTTTGTGTTTGTTTGTTTGTTGTTGGGGGGGGATGTTCGGTTTGGATTTTTTTGTTTGTTGGTTTTGTTGGGTTTTAGTCTTGAGTATTTTAATAGCAAAGCAAATGTTGGATGTTAGTGTGGGTTTTCTTATAGAAGTCCTGCCTGTTTCTTTCACTGTACAGTGTTTGTGTGTATGGACTAGAGACCAGTCAGCTATGCCTTCACTTAAAATGCTGAGCTGGCCAGGGCACAAGCTAAATTATTCAACAGTTAGCATAGCTTTCCTGTAAAAAAATCAGCTATTCCTGAGACATAGCTCAAGAAATCACTATTGCCAAGATGTTCGTTCCTATCTGTTTCAACAGAGCCAGCCTATTTTGCAGAGGAAGAGATTATTGCTGTATGGATGAAATTATTTCCATGTTATTTGGCCTCAGGGCCAAAGAACCATGCCATTCTTATTTTGCTAGGATAGAGGTAGGTCTCATCCCTCGAAAGCCGTAAGACACCAAATTTGTTTGCAGCCTATTTCAAAGGTAATGCTTAATATTTTGCAGAAAGTTGTCTGTCAGCACGTCAGTAGGATGTGTTTTGCCTTCACTAGCCAGTTAGCAGAGAACTGATTCTGCTGGATAACTAATTCTAGTAAAGAGAAACTTAAGAGCTGTCATTTTACCTTGTTTCATACATTGTATTATTGCATGCACTATTCCTACATACTATGTGACTTGCAATTATGAATACAGTGTTGCAGCTGCTTCCACAAATAAGTCTGTCTCACGAAAATAATAGTAAAAAAATTGGCACCTGAATATAATAAGTAATGATATATGGAGAATTTTCAGTTTAGATTAAACTGAAAAGTACAGATGTGTAATAAGAGAGTCTCACCCAAAATATCTGCCTGCTGGGCCGAATTTTCTAGCTCTGTATAATGTAGCTCTGCAGTCAATTGAAGACAACAAGTATATTTAATATGAATTCAGTGAATATTCAATATGATACCAAACTGCTCAATTTGGAGTCATATGTACTGTTATCAACTGTGCCTTGAGCTAAACTGTAGACCTAAAATTAAATGGCAAGTTGTTCCCCTCACCGCATCTAGATTAGGGAACTCAAAAATGCTTCCCAGCTTCTTTCTCTCTCCCTGCTTCCACTCCTCAGTGGAAGGAGTTGTCCAACACATTAGATTCCTCTGCACCACATCCATGTATGGTTTTCTCAAGGTTGCTAGATAAACTGAGGCTAAACAGATCTGTGGCACCCAAAGATTATCAGTCTGGATAACTAGTATCCTGAGGCACACTGTGACACAGCTGAGAAGCTGTGGACAAGACCTGTGAAGGCCTCTGATTAGACCGAGCATCAAATGCCTCTGATTAGACAGAGCACCAGCTCTTTTGTGAGCTTGGTAGTTCTCTCTCTTTCCTGCCACACTACCAGTAGCACAGGAATATTTCCTTAAGCATCATCTGGGCAGTTCTGTTTCTTACCAAATTTATAGCTAGCAGGAGTGTTTTACGTAAGTGGAATAAATTCTATCAATATGTATTTGAGCTTTCAAAAAAGACAGATTTGTTTGCAAAAACTTTCCTTTTTTGACAAATTTAATGCAAGGAGTCCACCAGACTACTATACTTATATTGCTTTCTACACAATTTATCACTAAAAATGAGTAACAGGAAGAATATTGTAATCATTATATGATTTAATTTGAATTTATCTTAACTACAGTAAAATTAATTATTTTATTTGAACCATCTGCAGTTTGCAAAAGTGAGATCTCTAAATTTTGCAGTGAACAAGTATCATGAAAAGTCTGCTGTTATGTTCAGATAGCACTTTCTAGGTACTTAAAAATAGTATTTCATTTTCTTGGGTTGTTTTTTTTTTTTTAGATACATTGGCATACTGAGGCACACAAACTGTGCATGTTACAATTTAGAATTTCATAGATATGATAGCTTATCTTAGCACCTGCGGAATACCAGTAAGTTAAGCATCATATAAAAGAGGAAAATTTAAAGAAACAATCGTATCTGTACTTTCATGAAAGAAGCATTGTCTGATGACTGGCTAATAAAAGTCACTTTGTAATGTAATCCAAACATATTTGTGCATCTTTAAGTATTCATACAAACCTAACCATAGCTGAAATGCTCAAGATCTTATCAGGCCCTTAAACAGTCTCATTATTGTAGTATGCATTTCCCACTTTGCATTTATATTATCATTAAACTAAAGTTATTTCAGAACTATTTAGTAATGATGCATTCCTTTTACGTATTCATTTCTTATTCATATCCTTTATCAATATCAGTACCTTCCAAAACAAGTAGAAGGAGTCATCTTTTGTGATAAACTTCATCTTGAACTTTTTCTGATATGAGGGCCTCCTCTATTCTGCCTAAATAAAGAAGTTTTATTTTTATTCTGGAGAGATTTTATAGCATTCCCAAGAAAGTAATTTCAGTTCCCTCCCTCCCAGATCAAATTAATTTGATCAGGCATAATTTAATTAGCATTATTTATTGTACATGCAATGTACAATAAATGAGTACATCAATAAATAATTACATCAAACATCTAATCGTATGTTACAAACTGCACTAACAAAAAATTTTGTTATACATTTGGGCTTAAGCAGGACTATATTGTTTTGACTTTACATGGCTCCTTTCCTTTCTTCTTTATTTAGCAGTCATTAGATATGGCTCTAATGTTCACCTTTTCTTTTGCATCCCTCCTTTTCCATCATAAACACACACTCCAGTGTTTTGTGGTGTATGTTTGTTTACCTTACAGCTGAAGCTTATCTCTAATAAGCTTAATTGAAAACCCAAAGTCTGACCTCCTTTAAAATTAAAGAAAAATAGATTCACATCTGAAAGAAATCAGACTTTGATTGTCCAAACAGTTTATAGAAAAAAGAAGTATGTTCTTAAAATTTTCCCCTTCAGAGGCAAGAAAAAGGCAATCTGGAAGACTGAATTACACTGGCACAGACTAATAATGGATATTTTCTCTTCTCTTGTTGTTGAATTCCAGCTATGAATTGTTGATATAAACACAAAAACTTTTATTAGTTTATCCTGAAATTGCATTGTTTGCATCAATGAGGCAAATGAACAGTCAGTTGGGAACAGCTGAGCACCAGTAGATATCTGGTAAGGTACACAAGTATTTCCACCTGTAGTGAAAAGTCTCCTTATATTTTTCTCTCTAGTGTGTATATATATATCTGTGTGTCATCATAAATATACACAAATGTATATGTGTCTGTGAACACACTATATCTGTATGTGCATGTGGGTGTGTGGCACACAAGCAAAGCATCCTAGCAATTGGATTGTTCCCAGGTAACTTGTTTACTAGATGTTACTCCTCCTTTTTTTTTTTTTTTAAATCCGATGTGTGTAGTTTTACAGATGAAATCAAAGTGTTATTCTAGTAATAACAGCAAATGACAAGTGTACCCTTCCTTTTTGTGTAATTAATTCTTTATTATGTGTTCATGGCACACATAAAAGGGGAATCAAACAGTATTTCTCTGTGTGCGATCCTGACATATGAAAGAACTCAAATGTCTAATAAACTGCATAAAGCATAGTCATACCCTGTCTTTTTTCACCCCTCCTCACATTCTGGATATATCCATGAGTATATTTTATTTGCCTCTTTTTGCAGTTTGCAGATGTCATCTGTAATAATATTTATCTTTAATACTAGAACATATCCACGTTGTTTCTATACTAATATTTTTGAAACAAGATGGCTACCTCATATCTTCCATTAAATTACTTTAATTCTATGTTATTAATATATTAGAGAACCACAATATAAAAATATTATTTCATAGAACATTAAATGTCTTAACAGCCTC
Source organism: Haliaeetus leucocephalus (assembly GCF_000737465.1). Classification (NCBI taxonomy): domain Eukaryota; kingdom Metazoa; phylum Chordata; class Aves; order Accipitriformes; family Accipitridae; genus Haliaeetus; species Haliaeetus leucocephalus. The sequence continues at coordinate 3,349,691 of NW_010972898.1, forward strand.
TATGAAAAGAAGAGAAAAAAGAAATTCTTTCACTTAATTTCATTACATCTTTTCCTTCAAGAATACTCCTTTTTCAAAATGTCTATCTGAAACGAAGTGGTTTATAATTTTCAAATTATTTTTACATCCCAAAATGGGGGGGCGGGGGGGATGGGGAACAACTAAAATTGGAAAACAAGAAACAGACAATCAAGTTACAAAAAGACTACAATGATATACATGACCTAAGTTACTATGCCCAAACCAAAACATGCCTGTCATCTTTTAAAAACATACATCAAGGAGAAAAAGCACTGTGGTGGTATTTCATACGTCATTGTAAGGGATCTTATTTTTGACAGGCAATCTGAAACAAAATTCTTTCTTTCATGAAAGCAGAAATTCTTCTTAAATCAAAAAAACAAAGAATTGATCAGCTCTCTGAGGGTTATTCATTCTCAAGGGCAAACAATTTTACATTTTTTTTTATCTCCAGAAATTTTCTCTATCTTGAACTTTTTTTTAATGCTATCCCTGAAAATGGATTGGATTTGTCTGTTAGAATGTAGATTTTTTAAGCATGCACAATTTAGCTTATAAAATGGTTTGGAACATTGTAGAGGTTTGAAAACCGAACTTCAAGTATATCCTTTGAATGTTTCTGTCAGGCAGAATGTATTGGGTCACACAAAAATGCAGACTGTGGAAAGGGGTAAGAGCTGTGCTAAGAGAAAAGCAGTTTCAGCTACTGATTTTTACAGTAATTTATACTCTTTCCTGCCTGTAGGCAGCATAATAACCCAATAAGAGATGAAGCCTTTAAAGTAAAAGGCCAATGGACAAAACCCAGGCGACTCTATGTAATTCGCAGCAGTCTTTCTTAAATCTAATACTGCTATGAGACATCAAATAATCAGCTCTGCTGCCCTTAGAAAACAGTACCAACTTATAAAATTTGAAAAGAGTGGTAAATAAGTTTCCTTATGCATTTCTAGTGAGCCCAAAATCCTGGCATGAACTGAAAATGAAGGTCCAAATATCTACAAAAATATATTTTCTAGTTCAATCCTCCACTGCAGGACAGTAAAGAGGTGACAGGAGACATAGTAATAGCTTTAGGAGACAATACATTAAATCTAATTCCCGTTGATCTGCAGAAATCAAATGTTTCAGATATTTATAAAAAAAAATCTATATTTTCAAATTAGTTGTTTAGTGCTCTAGCAGAAGATTATCGAAGAAAGCAGATCCTATGCTGCTTTTGTACCTTTAGGAATAAGAAATACAGAAAATAAAAGTAAAATTTGAATATTTTATTGAATTTGATTACCCATTTTCAAAAGAAATCAAACTAGTAAATTTATGTAATAGGAAATTTTTATTTCAGGACATTGGTTAGCTCAAACTCTTTAAAAGAACTTCTCTAACATAGATAATTTTGATTGAACTGAGTTAGGGAGTGATTACACAAACAGATCGCAGGGCAGATCTGAAGGTGGGGTAATGCCTGGTGGGTGGAGAGTAAGAGATGAGCAGCTGCTCTTGAAAAACAAGACAGCCTTAGCTGCCTGTCACCACTGTGCTGAACAAAACTGAATTTTTTGCACTTAATATTGTATAGAAGGAAGGACAGAAGAAAGGAGGGAAGGATAGCATGTGGGGGAGAGCAGGAGGACATTCTCAAGTACACATTTAAGCAGTTGATCTGAGACAAAGAGGAGCAACATACAATGGGATTTATTTTAAATCCATATTAATGAAAGGTACCAGAGAAAGTAGGTAACTTGCAAAACATTGAGAAACATTTCACTTGGTAATTATTCAGTATAACACTCAGACTTTTGCATAACTAACTGAAGTCTGGAGAGCCCATTGGTTACCCATATTTTCCTTAATTTTTATCAAATACCAATCAATACTGAGGTATCAGGGCAGGGAGAGGGAGGACAGGGGAAGGGTGAGGACAGGCAATCCAAAATCAAGATACCAGTGCTTGTGTTCCAATAAAATACCCTTTTCTCTTTCTTTTCAACATGGCAAGGATGATGTTTCCACACCAAACTGTCTTGAGATCAACACCTCATTTTTTGAACATATTTTTCACTCATTTCTTCACCAGTGCAAACAGACGTCACTATGACTGGCTTGCCTTGAGATAGAAATTAAAATGTAAACCTCCAAAATATCAATAAAGTTGACATAAAACCTTTTTGGTTGTCTAGGATAGAAAGTAGAAAGTTGTGGCCTCAGGGCAATATACTGTGCCTAAAGGCTCATGGAGTCTGTGGTCACACATTGCATTCATATATTATTACACCGTGTCTATTGACATTATGCCCTTGGGATTTTCACAGACCTTTGACCACAATCTCTAAGATTGCTCACATTTTAGCTTGTGCACGCTGGTATACTACTACTATAATACTCATGGGTAGGCCAAAAATGCAAGTCTTTTCTTGCATTGGCTAGTAAGAGTGTCAAATTACCAGCCTAAACCAAGCGAAAGGGAATGCTAATTAAAAGGGCAGGATGTGTTCCAGTTGCTCTAATCAAAGAGAGCTTAATCCCTTCATAAGCTGGTTGGCTTTGTTGGAGGAAATTCTGAACAACCTTGTTACTTTTGATAACTGTAAGCCACTGACTCATGGCCCCTTGACAGCTAGCTGAGCATGTAATAACATTTCTCTGTATTTGGGGACTGGCTTAGCTGGCTTTATAATAGATTATTGTGGATGTTAAAGTGAAATGTTAGTCTTTCTTTAAAGCTCTGTATTCCCTGGTAATTAAGGTTATAAAAAGGGCACTGAACACAATGCAGCTTCAAGGTCGCCAAACATGGATACAAAAGTCTTCAGTTTGTGTAAATAAGGTATTAACCATAGGTTTATTCTGCAGCGCTAATAACTGAAAGCTGGTTCTTCTATTACTGGTACATGACAAATTCACTGAAAGCTATTTTTAAGTGCAAACAAGTGCCTTTCACTTCAATTAAAAGACCCAGTAAATTGTAAGTACTTTTATAAGATGGCAGAAAAAGTGGAAATAAGTTGAAAGAAAAAAAAAGAAAAAAAAAAAGATAACAAAACTCTCAGGTAAGCAGAACACTACCAGACAGAGCACAATCAAATGACATTGCACAACTACATCTGCAGAAGTGGAGGTTACTTGGTGTAACAAGAACCTTCATGAAACCTCAGCTTTTGGCATAGCAAGTCTAGAGGGACTGTGAAAACTAGGAATTCATTTTAACCTTCAGGGCAGTGATACTTATTTGTAGTTTATGTTTTCCAATCTGTGTATTCCACTGTGAATGTAAAAGCTTGAAGAAAGGAGTCTTCTGTACTTTAAGTATTAAATTCCTAACAGGTAAGAGAGTAGAACAAGAACTACATAGCCTGAGAATGCAAAACCCTTTAGAAAAATAGGTTAAAAAAAAAAAAAAGGTTTTTTAAAAAAAAGAAGTCTCTAGCATTTTGGTGAAAAATGATGGGGGAATGAAAGAGGTAAAATGATATCTAAAGGCAGCCATTAGGAATGACCAGTGTAAAGGCACTCGGAGATGTCTATATGCACCTGCATTTATTAGAAAACTATAGCTTTGTTTTTGACAGAGCCAGCATAAGAAATCCCTTACTGATTTGTGCCCTGATCAGGGAACTGGTGCTACCTTTCAGGTCTGCTAATTCAATTGTCTGTTTGACAGTACTCTAAGAGAAATGTGTGAAATTAATTAAAAGAAAACAGCTCCAAACATACACACACCAATACATCATATAAGTACAATGTGAAATGCAGTGGGCACAAGCTAAACCAAGAAAGGATCAGGTTTGCTAGAAGGAAAAACTTTTTCATGATAAGGAAAGCATTCAGCCAATGGCATAGTTTGTCCAGAGAGACTGTGGGGGCTTTCAAGACCTGAATGTATAAAGTCCTGAGGAACTTGATCTGCCCCATAGCTGACCCTGCTTTGCTGGGTTGGCCCAGAATCCTACTGAGGTCCCAACGAACACTTAAATATTTACTCACAGTGGAACTTCTTCTATAAGAATGTAAGCAATTTTTAAACAGTTCATCATTGCTACAAACATTGCCAAAGTATGAAGTCTTTAATAAAGCAGTTTAACTCAAGTAAAATTCAGACAAAGCACTCGTCTCCAGTTTCTTTCCTATGAGTTTAAAGAGACAGAAGAAAAGAAAAATAAACTATGAAAAAGAAATCTATAAGCCTTTAACATACACATAAAGGAGTACTGTGTGAGAAAACTACTTAAATCTTAAGCATTTGGCAAATTAAGACAAAAATTACATGTCTGGCAGTTATATAAAGTCGTATCTGTAGATCCAAAATTTAATTATGATGTTCCTGAAGAAGACACATATTCATGAATGTAACTTAAAAAACACAATCCCCCAACATCATGTAATCATCCAAAGTATTGTTATCATGAAAGCATATATGCACATAGTAATAACAATACATCATGTATTTATGATTAGTTATTAACAATAATCACCTTCTCCAAAAGGAAAAAAACGCTGTCTCATTCCTCAAGTGTGCATAAAAGACCTGATTCTGCTCTACATTACTTCAAAGAAACAAATTAACTTGTACAAAGACAAAATATTGTTATGCAGAATAGTATAGATGTATTTGCTCTGAGAATTGGTGTGAGGACTCAAACCAGGAAGCACATAAAAAGCGAGCAACTCTTTTTGGAACACTCTGAAAGGAAAAGGTACAGCCACATGTTGTGAGGGGTCAGTGCGGAGGGTTGACCCTGGCTGGATGCCAGGTGCCCACCAAAGCCGCTCTATCACTCCCTGCCTCAGCTGGACAGGGGAGAGAAAATAGAACAAAGGGCTCGTGGGTTGAGATAAGGACAGGGAGAGATCACTCACCAATTACTGTCACGGGCAAAACAGACTCAACTTGGGGAAAATTAATTTAATTTATTACCAGTCAAATCAGAGCAGGGTAATAAGAAATAAAACCAAACCTTAAAACACCTTCCCCCCACCCCTCCCTTCTTCCCGGGGCCAGCTTTGCTCCCAAATTCTCTCCCTCCTCTCCCCCAGCAGCATAGGGGAACAGGGAGTGGGGGTTGGGGTCAGTTCATCACACCTTGTCTCTGCCGCTCCTTCCTCCTCAGGGGGAGGACTCCTCACTCTTCCCCTGCTCCACTGTGGGGTCCCTCCCATGGGAGACAGTCCTTCCTGAACTTCTCCTACGTGGGTCCTTTCCAAGGGCTGCAGTCCTTCAGGCACAGACTGCTCCAGCATGGGTCCCCCACGGGGCCACAGGTCCTGCCAGGAGCCTGCTCCAGTGTGGGCTTCCCACGGGTCACAGACTCCTTTGGGCATCTCCCTGCTCTGGCGTGGGGTCCTCCCCGGGCTGCAGGTGGAGATCTGCTCCCCCGTGGACCTCCCTGGGCTGCAGGGACACAGCCTGTCTTACCATGGTCTTCCCCACGGGCTGCAGGGGAATCTCTGCTCTGGCGCCTGAAGCATCTCCTCCCCCTCCTTCTGCACTGACCTGGGGGTCTGCAGGGCTGTTTCTCTTACATGTTTTCACTTCTCTCTCCAGCTACAGTTTCTGAGCTGCAGCAACTTTTTTTTCCCCTTCTTAAATCTGTTCTCTGAGAGGCACTACCACTGTTGCTGATGGGCTTGGCCTTGGCCAGAGGCAGGTCCATCTTGGAGCCGGCTGGCATTGGCTCCATCACACAGGGGAAGCTTCCAGCAGCTTCTCACAGAAGCCACCCCTGTAGTGCCCTAGCTATCAAAACCTTGCCACACAGACCCAATACACTCAGTGTCGTTGTTTAACCCCAGGCAGCAACTAAGCACCACGCAGCCGCTCACTCACTCCCCTCCCACCCAGTGGGATGGGGGACAGAATCGGGAAAAAAAAGGTAAAACTCGTGGGTTGAGATAAGAACAGTTTAATAGAACAGTAAAGAAGAAACCAATAATGGTAATGATAACACTAATAAAATGACAATAGTAATAATAAAAGGATTAGAATATACAAGTGATACACAATGCAGTTGCTCACCACCCGCCGATTGACACCCAGTTAGTCCCGAAGTGGCAATTCCCCCACCCCCACTCCCCCAGTTTATCTACTAGATGTGACGTCACATGGTCTGGAATACCCCTTTAGCCAGTTGGGGTCAGCTGTCCTGGCTGTGTCCCCTCCCAACTTCTTGTGCCCCTCCAGCTTTCTCACTGGCTGGGCATGAGAAGCTGAAAAATCCTTGATTTAGTCTAAACACTACTTAGCAACAACTGAAAACATCAGTGTTATCAACATTCTTCTCATACTGAACCCAAACCATAACACTATACCAGCTACTAGGAAGACAATTAACTCTATCCCAGCTGAAACCAGGACACTCAGTCTTCCTGGTAGGCTTGTTCTTAAAAGGCCTGTTAGACTGAATTCTTCAGGGGACCTGGACACCACCTGATTTCAAAATCTTGTCTGAGACCAGAACCCAAGCAAGCAAGCTGCTCTGTTGGGTGCAAATTTTTGCCCAATTATAGGAGTAGGATACAGTAGAAGCTTAAAACATCTAAATTTTGGTGTCTCCTTACGTGCTGACAAATGCACATATGCATATGTCATATTTCCCATTCACTGCTTGCCCTACCTTGAGGTCCAGAGCACTCTTCTCTTTCCCATGGAGCATTTCAGCTAATTCAAAGTCCTGCAACCAGGTAAAGACAAACAGTTTGCTGCTTTCTTCACTGCTCATCATCATAAATATTCTAATAAAATATTGAACACGTAGATACTTAAGTGGTAGCCTATTAAAAGTTATCATATATATACAGTACAGTTTAAAGATAAGTTATCTTCATCCATCAGTTTTCATACATCAAGAATTTTCCATTGCTTAGAATAAAACAACAGTTTGAAGGGAGAACAAGTCAGCAGAATGTGTTTTTCTACATCAGCTGAAGATATTATACATTCCCAGTTATTCATCCATTGTATAGCTCTAAATATAGTTGTACATTTCTGAGTTCTCTCAGCATAGACTAAATTTCTTACTTTGCACTGAAATAAAAAAAACTCCAGTCTGAGTTGTTCACAGCAGGATATCAATGCACCATGCTTGTAGCAATTTGCAAATGCAATGTCAGGTAGGATCCCAAAACAGATATAGCTTCTACGATATCAAAAGCCAAGCCCTTAACTGCTATAAACAGGCATTTCATCACTAACTTCATTAAAGGAAAGTCATTTTACACTAACTGAGAATTTGGCTGGAATTCTGTGAAAAATGTTTACACAAGCTTTTATTTATGTAGCTCTTTTTATATGTTTTGATATTCTATTAGAAGTATAAGCATTAAATTAAATTTACTAATAAAGCCAACACTTGGCAAGATAATAGAATATTCACTCTAAGGAGTTAATGAAGAATTAAATGATTCACTTTGTACCTAATAGTTGTCTACAGAATCTTCATAATTTATATTTATGACCCAGGTATTCATTAGTCAGTTCATAATGATTTTTTCCCCATGGGAAATTCATCAAGAAATAAAGAGACAAGCAGGGAAATACTAATGAAAAGTTTCAACAGATTCAAGTTTTCCTAAAGGCTAGGGTAGGATAATTATTAATTATTTCTACCACTTTAGCCTGTGTGGGTTTGCACAAAGAAGATCAGAAAATCAGAAAAAGAGGCCAAGAAGCAAAAAAAAAGACATTTTGGGGAGTTTTGCTAAGCCATTCTCTTAGATTCTTATGAAAGCTTTTAAGCCTATAACTGTATCATTCCCTTTCCTCTCCCATTACTAGACTGAAGCCAAACACTCGCCTTCTGGTCCAATCACTATTACCAAAGTTCATGATCTTATTCTTTTCCTCAGATTGCTGCTTGTCCTTTACTCTAGAGTTATGGCTGTTATTTAGAATTTCTTTACAGTGGGATTTTACAGATGGCTCCAACACTTTTTCCTTTCACTACATAATTGAAGAATGTCTTGCAACGTTTATGTTCTGCATCAAGATGTGACACAGATGGGAATATAAGGATTATATAAACTTACTGTGTGAGGTAATATTAATAGAATCGTATTTTACACCTTCTTGAACCAACTGTATTCGTATTGTCAGTTCCCAAGAGAAAACTAGCATGGCATTGAGCATAAGCATGAAGAGTGCTACGTTTCCCTTGTATATTAAATGTGAACTCTGGGCTTTGACACAGCAACTTGCTGATTACGCACCATTATGTCAGTCATGAAAATCTGTTAGTTCAGCTGAACTAACTAAACAAATTTAATATCATTATATAAGCATATACATATAAACATATATGTAAATATTTATATGAGCCTCGAATTCTATTAATTATTCTTTTTAAAGCCAATCACCCAAAGAGTTCTGACTCCTGAGAAATTTATAAGCAAAGGATGTGTCACAGGAAACACCATTCCTGTAAAGTAAAAGAACAAGGAGCTTCTGACTAGATCTCAACACCCAAAGAGCTCACTTCCCCCTCGCTGAGGGAGGCAGCCTTGGTCTCTCTCACGAAGTGGCAGTTACCACTGTGTCTCAGCTGGCACTTCTCAGCTAAGCACAGAGTCCAGCTGTAGGAACAAACCTCTTCCCCACCATTCCTGCAGGGTAATAGAAAACGACATGCCTTTACAACCAAAAGAAGTGCTTGCTGCTTTCCAGGAAAGGAGGAAAGAGGTGTGCTCTGTCAGTAGAGCTCTATAATCATCTAGGAAATAGTAACTGATAGCAATCAGACATCCCAATTATCTTCTCAGATATGCTTGTCCTCCTGCTACCATAATACCCCTCAGTACATTATGATGGTTTCTCTGGGACCCTGTATGTTCCAGTGTTTCAAGGAACCATCTAGGATATATCTAGGGTCTAGCAGTTCTTCTGTCGGTAGCACAACGTATGTGCAGTGTGCAATTTCTTAAATTTTCATAACTTTTTAATGGAAAGGAGAAATATCTTTCCATATTTGTACATCTTTGTTTCAAATCACCACTTTTTCTTTTCTGAAGAGCATTTGGTTTAAAGTTTAGACTTACTTTATTTGTATATTACAGCTATGCCCAGAAGCCAATGAGGCTGATTTTCCATTACATTAGAAACTTTAGAAACTTCATCCATTTTTCTGAGAGGATGATGTCTTTCTGTTACCCTGCCAGCCATCCACCCTAAACCCTTGTCTTTCCTTCTTACCTTCTCTATTCTTTCCTTCCCCTTACCTATATCCTTCACATTCTCCTTCTTAAATTCTTTTAAATGCTAACCAATTCCAAGGAATAGTTCTCATCCTGGTATTCCCTTCTGTCTTTTAACTGTATGGGGTACCCAGTGTAATAGCTTAAAACAGACCTGTTTCCCCTTCCCTCTCAAAACTCTCTGTGATTCCTCAGATATTATGGGAAATTATTGCCAATTACTCTGTTGTGCAGCAACAAAGCCTAGAGTAACTCCATTTTGTATGACAACCTAATCCAATAGGTGCATGCTAAATGCACCATTCTCAAAATGTTTCACAGATTGAACCCTTTAGGGAGCATAGACATTTCTGCAGTTAATTTCTGGAAACCAACAGGGTTTAGGCATATGGCTGCTCCGAATGGGGCAGGTTTTGGCATGTGAAGAGGTACAATTCTAAGAATTTGTATTTGTGGAACTTAGCCATGCCCTGAAATTTAGGTAGCAGTCATCTTGCACATGTATTTTGGGGGAAGAAAGGAGAAAATTTTAGACAATCTTTCTAAACTAAAACTTTAACTCTTACGTCCCTCATTAAAAATAACATAAAAATGAAAAAATCAGTGTAATTCCTCCAAAAATCTGTGGTGCATAGCATTCAGAATTTATTTTTAAAGTACTGGCTATCCTGCTGGAATCAGAAAACATTAGAAATATCATGTTATTAGAGTGTATGATTTACAGAAAGATTTCTCAAGCTGTATAAATACAGCACAAGAATAAAAAATCTGTGAGCCTTTCTGGCACAACCTATAACTAAAACAGCCTGCTATCTGCAATCTCATTATAGTGAAGAAAGTGGGAAGTCTTACTTCTTTACAAAGTAGTATAAATGACATAAAACAGGAATGATACCCTTGAGTGAAGAAGGGGCAATCAGTAACAAAGGATAGTAATAATAAAACAATCATGTTATCATCTAATGATGACTGCTTGATTGTGATGGATTAAACAATTGCAACATTTTATTACTTCATATCCCTCCTGCAGTAACATTACAGCAGCAATCATGTCATTTTTTTCCTGTAAATTTGGCACCTGCTGACTTAAAGTCATTTATAGGATGTTGTTAAGTTGGTTTCTTAATGCAGGTGCTAAGTTACCATTAACACACTTAATGACCACAAGGAATATGAAATTGGATCAATTAAAAGAGGGGGTTAGCCCTCCCACAGTTTCTAATCACATGTGGACAACCACTAATGAATTGGAGCTCTCTTGGGTATCTATTCTGAAAATCAAATCTTCTAGACAGTTAATCAATTGAGATAGATATCAATTGAGCTTGTGCTCTGCTGGATTCCACTGCATCACTGCTACTTAGAGAAAAAGAGGCCAAGTGAAAAAGGAGTGGTGGTGGAAAGTAAGTTTAAAGGCATTTATCTGCAGTAATGTATAGTAAATAATTATGCTTAGTGTTATTCTTGAAATGCTATTAATGTTCAAATAGAAGGACTTTTTAGACTTTCTTTCAGCTGATATTTTCCATGCAAAAATAACAACAAAAGTCAACAAGCAAGCAAGATCTATTCCATTGCTTTCAGGTCTTGGACCCTAATAGTGCCATGAAATAGCTGTGGGCTAAACATCTTTTCTGGCACACACAGAGTAAACATTCCTTTTTGCTTCCAAAATATCTGCTACCCCATATTGCCAGATGTATGCAACTTTTCTAAGGCCAGGACAACAGCAGTGATTTTCTTATTTACGGACTTAATTTTATGTCACAAAAAGGAGTATATCCTGATTTAAGGAAAATAAGATGAATAACACATAAGCCCTGTAAACCCCCAAAGCCTTTTGAGATTAAAAATATTTTAGTGCTTTATCTGGACTGCACTCTAATAGTGAATGCTAATTAGAGCTGCCAATTTGTGCTTTTAAGATTTGCTATTCATATACTACTTTATCCACCGGCCTGAAAATAAATGTTTTGCCAGTATGTTGCCTCTGCAAAACTATTTTTTTTTTGAAAGCATGTATTTCAGCAATGTCACACGCGCAGACAACTAGAAAGCAGTGACTGCTTGTGCTGCATGTGCAGTCTATCTCAAATCTCACTGTATTATATCTGTTTCCACAAGGGACTATGGCTCCAGACTCATTCAGTTTATTTTTCCTATCAGTATATATGAAATACCAACCAAAAACTCTGAAAAAGAAAAGATGGTGGATTAACTGGCTATGCAGAGGTGATATACCCAGACCATTCCACATGAAAAGCCCTCCAATCTCTGTGGAGACTTGCCTCCGCAAATCCCCGTTCTTGGAAGATTGACTAGCACTGAAAATTACTTGGTGAAGGAAAGCTCAAGAGTACATAAATAAGCTATCCCCAAAAGAACATATGACTTTGCTTCTCAGCCAAGAGAGTGCTACTCAGCAAAAAGTGGGAATACAGCTCCAGATGGCAGCTTTTCAAATTTGAAAGATAAAGATATTTCTCAAACATCTTGTAGGAGTTGTCTACTATCTAACAGAATAGATCTTCAGACTTTCAGCATTGCTGCTTCTGCCTGATCAGGGATACAATGAATCTTTAATCATTTAAGTTTTTAAATAACAAAATTGATACCCTTCTGACTCATCCCAAATTCCATAAATAATTGAAGGTTTTTAAGAACCTTCAGTCAAGAAACACAATGGATTCTTCCTTCATTATTGAAGAGAATGGAGATGCAGCAATTGTTTATCTGGGCTGTCTTTCTGGGAACAAGACAACACTTAGCTCTAGAAGAGGTGTTACTGCCACCAGTCATTGTATTTCCTAACTTTCAAAACTCTAGAGTTGAGGAATTAATTACTCTTATTTCCTCAATATCTGAGGTCAAATCATATATAAGAAATGTTGGAATTAGCAATCCATACCTGCATTGTCAAAGCTTGCTTACTGATATTTGTGGTACTGGAGGCAATACATAAATATCCAGTATCAAAAGTTTAATTTTTTAAGGCATAAATTTTACTCTGTGACCAGACCAGTTAAAGTCATCACTTATCAGAATGTTTGTGTTTCTGACCTTGAATACATAGTTCATGCCAGTTTTGTTTAATAAATTACAAAGGTAACAGCAGCAGGGTAATCTACTGATCTTTGTTACATGTATAGATATTTGTCTGAAAAAGGGTATTTATATTCCCGTGGATAAGATAGTTGATACTCTCAGACTCTTGGCCAGTGTGGGCCATGAAGGAACATAGGTCTTGCAGTTCAAATGTCACAATGAGTTCAATGGGTTTTTTTCAACATATCAAGACTATCTTAGATCTTTGATGTGAGTGAATTTAGTAAATATCAGCTAGATAGGCATCTTATCTAAGGTCAATGGTAGAGAATGTATGCTATACTGACATGGTACAATGTGTATGTATTCATGCTCATGCCTTTAGTTGACAAAAAGAAAGGGGAAAATATCATTATATTTCCAGAATCATTTTTCTTCTGTTGTCCAATCTCTGGTTTCCTAGCTAAGGATTAGCATTTGTTTGCTTTAAAAGTTTTTCATCTGGCTTTTTTGTGGGAAGTTGTCCACAATCATTCTAGTCACGTTTTTCTTGGACTCTTTCTAGTATTTGCTTAACCTAATTAGTGTTCACAGCTAATGCAATAGCCATCGGTGACCGTGAGCTGAAATAACCTGCAGAACTTCCTGCAGCCCAGTCTTGTCAATCCAGCTCTGTGTGGCAATCACTGCTGAAAGGTCATTGTTGCCAATCATTTCAGTTTGTCCATCCTTCCTAATCTCCTTCTCTGACAAGATCCTCATGAAATCATACCCAGATGTAGGATATGAGAGACAGGGAGCAATTAGCAAAATAGTCCTTTAGAAACAGTTATTGCGGGGGCAGGGGGGGAGTATATCTGATAAGAGCAACAAATACTCTACTGACACCAATTCCTTCTTGGCCTCCTTACCTCCGTTTAGAGAAATGAGAAATGTACATAAAACAGACATGCTAAAAGTAGAAATGGTATCATCTCAATATCTCCTTCCGGAATGTTTGAAGGTCACAGAAGAGATAATGAACAAGAAATGCCTAAAAGGGTCAAACTGAAAAACTCTCATTTAGAAACCACAGTCTCAAAATTACAATATTGAGGTCTAAGGGTTTTCCCCTTAAGCATTTAAACATCATGAAAAAAAGTATGTTATCTTAAAATATTATAAATAACAAATCATGGTAACAGAGAACAAAGGGAATTCAAGAAGGAGTCTAAACTTTCATTATTCAGACAGCAAAATGGCAATCTACATTCTGCAGTGGTAATTAACTGTGGTTAGTGATATCCTAAAGAGATGCAATTAGTTTCTAATATATTCGGTACTTTAAAATATATTTTTATTGTCTTTATTTATTATTTATATTGAAAAGTAATAGTTTGTTTTCTCCAAAACTAATCTCCAATTCCCAGAAACAAACTGACAATGATATCCATAACAGCTGAAAACATAATATACATTAGAGGCAACAAGTAACCACAATCTTTGGAGCAGGAATCCAGCAGAATTTAGACAGCACAGGTTAAACTTGTTAGTTCCTGAGCATCTGTCCCCTCAACTCAAAGTCACTTAACCTATATTAGTACTTTCCTTTTATCACTGATGCTCACCTCACTATTAAAGCTGCAGCTCTGTATACATCTCAGACTTAGGAGTCTGAATAGATTGAAGCCTAATATCATTCAGAACCTACAAATTACACAGCCAGATTGAACCAAAAGGAGATTATTTCAGTGCTTGTTACAGTCACGAGTTAGGACATTTTCCCAGGGAGCAGAATGTAAAACAGGTTATATTCTCTCTCAGAGAGAGAGAGAATTGTCTTTCGGTCTACTTTCACCCAAACAATTCCAGATTGTCATTTCCAAGTGGCAGTCCTGTTAGCAACAGTTTAGGAAGAGATACACCTCTGCCTCTCTTTCTTTCCTGAATGTTGTTTTCCAGAACCATTTTGAGGTACCTGGCTGTCCTGGTAATCTGCATAGGTGTTTAGGCACCTAAATCCTCCCACTCCAGAATAAAGTTAGATACCTCAGAAACCAAATTTCAGAATCCTCACATTCTTTATTAGATAAAGCCATTGATATTTACTAGAAGACATACTCATTAGCTCTATTTATTAGTCAGTAGCATAAATAATAGATAGCAATTTTAATGAAAAAGATCTATCTAATTACTAGGACAATTTCCATGTAATAAATGCTGTAGTTTGCAATATCAGTCATGCTGAATTTCTTTTAAATATCTTTAAATAACCACCATTAATATTCTATGACAGGGGAACAAGAAAATATGTGGACTTCTTTAAAATGACACACAAGTTTTGTCCTCCAGTTTAGTAGAAGGTTTGTAGTATGTAAAATACAATAACACAACATATACCAGGCTGAAAATTGAAAAGATCAGGACAAATTGGATGACATAGGAAGAAAATATTTAAAATATTTTAAATGCACATGTGATTCTCTGCTCTCATATCTGGATATTCGCCAGCAGAGATGTTGCACTTGCAAAATAACTGCTAGGTCTAGCCTTGCATTTTATCAGCAACATTCATAAGCAGTCCTTAACTGCAAGAAATTATAGGCTGCAAGAAATTCACTTTACTCTGAGATGTAAAACATACCTTCTGGAATTTTCAATCTCATTCAATGTGAGAAATTTTCTCCTATATTCCTAGACAGGGCACCTCTACCTATATAAATGTAATCACATTAATTGAAACATCTGTCTGACACAGCAATTGATTAAAGTTACAAATCAGAGCCCTACAGAATTCTCCATTGCACACCACTAGATGGAATTTTGCCAATGAATATCTAACTGCCCATCAAGGAATTAGGTATTTGTAAAGGTTGAGACAGATACTATAGATGCGTGGATATGGAAGAAGGAAGGGAGGATTTATTTTTTAATGGTTTAAACATAATGAATTGCAATAGGCATAGGCAATGCTGTTAAATTTTGTTCTTTCAAGGTTTTCCTATACATTCATTGTTGTACCAAGCTACAAAAAACATCCCAATCTATTTTGTAGCAAGAGAGATAGGTGAAATTAAGTGGAATTTTTTTTTTTTTATTCTAAATACATTTTAGTTTGTTGTCTTGTTTCACAGAAATCTACAATCAAGCACAAATCAAAGAAAATTACCTGTTTCACCTGTCACTGCACTAAGAAATCTGGAAAGATCTAGCTGGTTTGCTTTTTGTTTCCACTTTCTTTTCTCATAAGTTTTCTTTTCATATGATTCACTCCCTGGCTATGACATGCCACAGAGTACTTGTTGAGGTGTCTGCAAAGTAGAAAGTTAATGCCACGTTCCTTTCCCAAGGAGAGAATCAGAAAAAAAAAAAAGAAAAAAAAGCCAAAAAAAGGCCACAAATCAAGAATTGTTAGATTGTAGAAGTTTGTACTTATTTAGAGATTTTATGACCAGCAGGGATCATTGTCTTAATCTATTCTGACCTCTTGTACAACCAAGTCCGTTAGAATTTCACCTGAAAATTCCTCTGACAAATTCAGAGCTTTGCAATGAGACACAGAATTTTCAGTGAAAAACTGGCTTTCTTGGGTTAAAGACTTCAAGTGAGAGAGAATCCTGCACATCCAAGGGTACATTTTTCTAATGATTAAAAAACATACCTATTAAACAATTAACATTTAGTTCTATTCTAAATTTATCTAGGTTTACTTCTTACTCGAGGATCTTAGAAACATTTCCTTATAACACTGAAAAATGTGTATCTTAGAATTTTTTTTTTCATGTTAGGTAGTAATGCAGTGTAATCAGCCAGTCTTTTAAGGCTTAAATAAATTGATCACATTCAGTCTTTTGCTCCAAATCAGTTTTCAAAATCTCACTAATTTTTCCTCTGTTGCCTTAATTATTTTTTTTTTTTGACAATTCATTTATTATTTGGATCACAGAATGGGGCAAAGTATTAAAAAAATTATTGTGACACAGTCACCTCTTTTCAGTCATTCATAACTGTGGAGTTAAGTAAGTCACTAATTTTGCCATGGATTTCCATAAGTTTGTGGTCAAATTGTCTTTCTAGGTACAGGGATATGCCACTTGCATTTCCATGTCTATGCCATAATAAAACTGACCTTCAACAGCTGACAAACATACTAAAAGAAAGCTAAAAAAGTGTAGAAAATAAAACTCCAGTATCAACAGAAACAGAAAACCACTAATGAAATAATAATAAGTTAAAAAAAAAAAAAAGAAGAAACAAAACAAAACAAACATGATAAAAACACCTTCTGCAACCTGTTTGAAATAATACTTTTACTATAGGGAATGCACATAACTTTAATGCTTACACAATGCTGTGTCCCTGCTTACACACATATAAACATATATGTATACACGTACACACGTACATACATGTATATGTATATAAATATAAATATATAAATATATATATCATGTACCTGGAAAAGTTTTAATGCTATGAAACCTTATACTATCATTTAACATGAATTATGTTAATAAACTTTGAAACTTACAGAGGAAGGCATATTCCGAAAGTTCAATGAATCATTCAATTTCCAGATGTACTTCCTCCATGTATCAGTACATTCCTAGTGTCATGCTGTCAAACTCTGGAAGGTTGAATTAGAATTAAACACTCCAACTCAGGCTTTAACACAGGATGGAAAGCTTATCTAACCTGACAGTACTCTAGAAATAATCGTTCTGACTTGTCAAAGATGGTACATGCCAGCATCTTTACATTATTTAGAAATGAAGGAAGTTAAAGGAAAAAAAAGAGAAATCTTATAAAGCCCTATGGTCAAACTTGAACTGTGGCAAAGGAGAGAGACATAAACCAAAACAGAAACAAAAAATGCACAGAATCTCATAATACACTTCATTTATGACTCAGAGATTAGCTTTAACCCTTAGCTACATCTAGAATCCTATTCAAATTGAAGGAATTAATGATAAAGAAAGATGATATGTCTCAGCAAATTTGTCAGTGAGAGGCAGTTTATCATCTGTTAACTGGCTGTAGCTGCCTTTGCAGAAGCAGCCTATAGTTGGCTATAGACATCTAAAATGTTTTTTAAAGATGAAAAAGCTTGGCCTATTCTATTGTTTATAATGCATTTAGTGAAATATATTATGTGAATTTTAAAACAGATGTCCCCTTTTCATGACGGGCAACGCCTATTCTAAAATTCTCATAAAATTAAAAAAAAAATAAAATAAACTTCTAACAGAAATTTGCTAATTATATTATTTTCTTCCAAATATCTCTTAATCTAACCAGTCTTTTTCTGTTTCTAAATGTATGGTTGTTCTGGTATAAATAGACTATCACAGCTGTGCCAGCAACACACTGATTCTCACTCTTAGATGGGAGGCAACTTACCTGAAAGCAATTAGTACTCTTGCAAGGTTCTGTTTGTTCTTCAAACAGTAAAATGCTTAAGCGTATGCTAGGCATGTACGTAATCAGGTTGACTATGGACCATTGCGCTTTATCAAGTATGTCAGTCTGTTGGAATATTTTTTTTACTTCTGTGTACTCAACTAAGTAATCTAGATGATAAACCCCTTTTGAATGTAGCTAATCTTAGCTAACCAAAAGGATCCCTGGTCGGACTAGTGAATCTCTGTACCAATTTTACTCAAGTAATGACAGTTGCAGACTCCTGTCTTGTGCTTTTATAATTTAACTACATTACATTTAAACTATATATTTAGACATACAGATAGATTCAGATGCCTAAACATGGGCATGGAGTTCCTTTTGAGACATACTAGGGTAGCCAAATAGCCATATAGGGCTCTTATATTTGACACAGGACTTGCAAGAGAGCTGCACCTTTCTGAACCAGCAACTAAAGACAAAAAAATACCCTAGGACTTCTCAAATGATGGTAGACAATCAAATTAAAGCAACTGAATGGATGCTCTGGTTTCTGCATTCATATGAAATTACTCCTTAAGCTTTGTTGGCTGTGTTGGCTGACTATAATGGGAGCTTAGACACATACCTTGTATAAGGGCCCCTATACTGTAGATGCCTACATTTGTGAAACTGAAGTAGTCTCACAATCTAGGTGGGAAATTGTTAGAATATATACTTTTTTTCATTATTTTACCTCCTTTTAGTTTCACTGACCACTTCACAACAAAAAGCTTTTTCATGGGCCACCTTCCTGCCCAGCAATCCAATCACTTGTTTCTTAGAGAGAATGTCTAAATGTCATGCAGACAACTCTCTTATAACTCCTACAATCTCATTCTCACTGTTCTCCACATTGGGAGACAGACTGTTTCCCACTGTGGCTTCTGGTTTGCCTTTGTGCAGATCCCAAAATAACCTGTTGGAAAGACGCCAGAGAAAAGTCTGGCCCTGGAATAATTCAGTGTGATTTGTATTCAGTCTAACACAGTGTTAATATAGACCAAAGTAAGCTCTTTCAAAGATCACAAAAAGGTAGGAAGAAAGAGCAGGTGAGGTGACAGATGTCAAAACCATAAGACAGGAGAAATAAGGATCAATACTGAGGCAGGCATGGCAAGACCCCTGACTGGACAAATGAAATTGGATTTGCGTGATAACTAGCAGCCTATTAAGGATAAAGATCGAAGACAGGAGAATGGAGAAGAAAACAGAAGAAGGCCTTGACCCAGCAACACAAAGAAACAAGGCAATCAAGAATAAGCTTTGCATATTTGTAATAGATGATAAGTACACTTAGTGTAGTCCCATATTAGTTGACTGGTAGTATGGTGTGCTCGTCTGCATCTGCTTGGGAGTCTCATGATAAGCTGCAGCAGCTGTCCTCCCTCAGTGTGAGGGTGGCCTTCCTCAGCTCCTTACGGGCACTGACTGGTGAGCCCACTGGGTGTTCCTTGGTCAGCTGGTTCCTTTAGTAGATGGTGACGGTCCCTTCCATCCGCTGGTGTTGAGTAGGAGAGACCTGAAACTAGTGTGTAGCCCGTGTAACACCAAAACCGCCATTGCTTTTGGTGGAAATGAAGGCAAGGTGAGCTGTGGTTCACTCCAGTGTCATTTGGGATATGCATGGGTGTAGTTGTAATGTATGCTGGGAGTCTGGGGATTTTTATATTCTTCCTATAAAATAGTTTAAATGTAGTTTGCGTAAATCATGAACAAGTGCATTAAAATCTGAAAATCGGTTTCAGATGCAAATATGCCTTTTAAAGTGCCCAGCATATGACAGGCAGACCTAGAGATGAGGATTGTCTTTAAAAAACTCAATTTAAATAAAATTTATTTTAAAGAAGGTTATTATCACTCAGAAATGTTAGCTTGGGCATGTTTCAGATCTGGAATGGCTCACTCAGACTTATCAGTGGGTCTTAACTGCACTAAATAAAATAAAAATTGGCTAGATCAATACAGTCAAACTAATACTTGCAAATTGAACTATTATTTCTGTTTATAACTTGTTTATCAAGGGTTCCTAATTTTATAAGTCTGTTTGTCTAATATCTTTGTGTGTATATAAACTGCCTAGTTTCTGTGAACTTCTGTAATATGTGTGAGAGAAATTTTGATGTTAAATTCACAGCAAACATGAAAAGAAATTCTGAATAGTTTTAAAAGACAAAATACATTCAATAATTATTCTTTCTGTATGATGACCTGTGGCAAACTCTGCTAATTTTGCAAGGTCTGAGAAGGTCTGTCTCTGGACTGCATTCAGATCTTGCATACTTTGGGACTTCCTTTTAAAGTTGCTTTCTGAAATTGCAGTAAAAAATACCCATTAATTATCTGGCCTGACCAGTGGATGAAATATCACACACCTGAGGAAAAGGAAAAGAGACATAGGTCAAAACAACCTTTAGAGTAGGCAAGGCTGAGAAATGTCTGTAGTTTAAATGAGTAGAGAATAGACATAAATACACTTTCCATCCACTCTTAGATAAAAGACATTTTGCAACCCGCAATTCTTGGAAATAAAATGTTATTGTTACCGTATCACTGTAGGGTCTGGGTGGTGGTGTTCTTTATTCCACTCCCTTCCAAAGGAGCCTTGTTTTGGGAGTCTTAAATTTTCTACACTAACCAAGGATGCAATATTAAAATGGAAGCAGATTGGTTAAATTGTTCCTCACTGACTCTTAATATAGCCTGAGTAACACCATGCCTAATCGGGGGAAGCCCTCATTGATCCTCTTTATATTTTAGTACTTCAATACAGAGATACTATATAGGACACACACAGCTGTTTCTTTTACATTGGCAGTGATCCAGCAATATGTGTCTAATGCCGTTTTCAATGTCATAGGGCTGGGCTGGTCCTCAGCTGCTGATTCAGAATGATTTGGGTGTTTCATAGGCTCATGCCCTGTTTCCAGTTCTGTGTTGAGGTTTTAGATACCTTAAAACATTTAAATTGGCACCCGACTCACTGCTTTTGCACTAACTTGCAAGTCCTTTGGGTTATAATATTATACTTTTTTTCTTCTGTGTTATTCAGCACTGATACAACTGGGGTCTTTCCTTATAACAGATTTCTAGGCTTTATGGTAATACTAGAAGAAATTATTATGATTAATAGCAAAGAAGAAAATGATAATAAATAATGATAATAATATTAATGATATAATAGCAAACATAAGGAGATTAGGAAGAAAAGAGAATGTACTGGTATAAGCAATGTGATTTGTCTGCATATATATGAGAAACAAGATAGCACTATAGTCAAAGTACAATACATGCAATAGTAATATCTGAAATATATAATCATGAGAAATTACACTGAAGTTTTGTGGACTGAAATGTGATCTGAATCAAACTATTTGCTATTGATCTATTACCTAATCAAACTCACTACATCAGAGGCAATTCCCATGACTTCAGACCATTCTGAATGAGACAGCACTGCAGGATAGAACCTGGTATTCCAGTTCTGATGGTCTTTGTCATCACCTGCTTTGTTATACACTGAAGAAATACTGGATAAAAGAGTCAAAACATAAGAAAAATAACTTAAGGAGATAAGAAAATATTACTTTATTTTTTTCCTTTTCCACCTGAATGGAAGGAGGAAGGCTCCAGGGTCACATTTTCTATTATCAATTCAACCAGGCCTGTAGTCACAGGAAAAGAGGCAGTGGTTTTAAACTGAAAGAGGGTAGATTTAGACTGGACGTAAGGAAGACATTCTTTACAATAAGGGTGGTGAGGCACTGGGACAGGCTGCCCAGAGAAGCTGTGGATGCCTCATCCCTGGAAGTGTTCAAGGTCAGATTGAATGGAGCTTTGAGCATCCAAACTTCTTAAAGGAGAAGGCGACCTAAAACTCTGGGCTCCTTTCTGAAGGAGTGACCTAGCCACTAACTGGCTGCGCAAAGATCACCAGTTAAACAGAGAGAGACTGAAATGAGTTCAATAAGGTAAGATTCATCTCAGCTGTCTGAATAAAGAGAGTTTTGCAAGGCTATGTTTTTTTTTTAAATGAACAGTCTTTGGTTGAAAAAATTAACAGAGTAAAATTGACCACACTAAGAATGCACAGTAGTTCAAATTTCAGCCCACAGAGAAGGTTTTGACAGAAGTCTTAGTCACCTAGGACATATCAGGTGCCTGGGTAGCATTTATAGATTGCAGTCCTGAATTTAGGCTTATAAGTAATGTTTTAGGCTCTGTAAATTATCCTAAAATGCTGTCCTAGTGGTATGCATTCATCTAAGGACTAGCATGTACCAATTTAAGCACATTACAACTCCTCCTTCAGAAACTTTGGTTCTAGAGCACAGAACTGTTACAAATGCCCAGAGGCATGTGCCCCAAACAGTAGTTAATTTGGAATTAAAAGATCTGATCCTGTAATTATGTTATCATGCACCCAGAACAAGGAGCCATGAGAAGTACAGCACTCAGACTTTGCTCCTTTCAGAAAGGCTGCCAAAATAAGAAGTGATGGTGTCCAGATTTTCCAAAATAGCCTCCCAAGTAGTTCTCTTCTACAAACAAGTACCTAACCTTTAACTTTTGCAATACTTGTGTCAAGTCTTTTTTTCCTACCTTGTTTCTAAATACTTCGAGAATCTGGGCTATTTGGCTTAGCTGGGGTGTGTTGGGATCCAGAACCAAACTGCAATAAACAGAAAAAAATGTAATTTTGAGAGGGACAAAAAAAAAAGGCTGCAAAGGGAGTTCCAAGAAAATCTTGAGTGCCACCAGGTTATCTGACATGGAAAAGCAACTTTGGTGTTACTTTCCAATGATGTATACACATAACAATTTTTCACCGAGGTGATGTCTCATCTGACTTTTATTCCTTCCCCTTCTCTTTTGTCTTCCTTCGAGTCCTTCAAAGACATTTGTTAATTATGAATTCACCCTGTATCCCCACCAATTACCTGAGTGCCTGAGGCGTTCTCAGGTATCAGTTTGAAAGGATTAAAAAAAGATGAAGCAAGGCCATCCCTTCCAGCTCACAGAAGCAAAGGGTTAGCTTGGAGTTAAATTAGAAAAAATAAGTGCAATGTACACTGTTTGCCTGCTAAATCAATCTCTAATACAAAAGGCCAGAATTTAACCATGTGACTTTGAGCACTGACCAGAAATTGTTTGGCAATGGTTGCCTATGGCTGACAATGTCTTATGTGAGGAGTATTGCTATCTCTGTCTGTGTCTTTGTGTGTTATCTAACTCAAGGTCATTAGAACCTAGATCTAGTTTCTATTAGATTAATAATATGAAATAATATAAAATATACACCCTTGTAGGAAATTATCTAACAAGTGAGATCCTTCAAACTCTAGTCTCAGGAGAAATATTTCACTCCAAGGCATAACTAAATAAACACCTGCTAACAGACTGCAGTTAACGCTAGTACTTTAACATTCACTGATAGCAGCCCTAAACAGTGCTCAGAGAATTGAGATGAAACTGATTTAAAAAAAAAAATGAAGAAGAAAGGAATGGACTGGAACTTTTGTAGCACAACTGAATTGATTAACTGTACCCTTAGAGTTCTGTATTATATAGATATGAAACTTCATGTGATCAAATATACCACCATATAAGGATATTAAATCTGAGCAGGTTTATCACTGTATCAGGCCTTGGTACAAAACTCAAAATGAAATAAGATTCACTGCATTAGCAGCTATTATATCGTTACCATCTGCCTACACAATACAAGATTTAATAACACTTCTTTTCCTGTCTAATTTTAACAGGAATTTGTACTTTGCACCTTGATTATGTTCTTCCAATTTTTTCATGTTGCGAAAGCATTTTCACTATTTTCATTAGTTTCATTCCTCTCCCATCCAGTATATTTTTTAATTTTAATTACTCAGGGATTCCCCCCCCGGCAAGGACAGTCATTACTCTTTGTATTTCTTATTGTGATGGCCTTTTAATAAATCATTCATTTTTTCCGTACCAGCTCAAGGAATCTAGTTCTCCAACAAATTGAAGCCTCTGTTCACTGGTTTTGTCTTATGATGGTAAGTATTTGAGTAAGCTAAGGACTGGGGAAGTGAGAGTTTCCATTTCTGGGCATTTTTTTTTTCTATTTGCTTTAGATTACTATCTTATGTCCTGCTTTATCAGAACCTATGCTGTACTGTTTCTATATTTCATTATTATCTGTAACTACCACCCTTTAATATTTAATATAACCTTTAATATTACATATTTTTATCCCCATAAATAGATTTATAATGCAATGCAATTTAATTTTAGCTAAACTGGTTTCCTGAAAGATAATATAAAGTTTATTACTACTTGTAAAAATACATACAACACATTTGGTGAATTCAATGGTGGTGAAAGATGAAACACTTACAGAATATTTCTTAAAGGTAGAAAGGTAGAAATAATATCATAATAATGCACACAGCTCCTCAAAGGAAATCTATCTGATAGGTATAGTCTACATGTGGCCTTAACATATTAAAAATATTCATATTGTTCTTTTAAGATAAATGAGCATGGGAAGTCTGTGTATTCACATACTATAAAAATATTTTAAAATATATAAATAGTGCATAGGGTAAAAATCACATAAACTCTAATTTGTTTGATGCTGATAGGAACATGAATGTGTGTTGGTGTGCGGTTAACAATTCCTTTTAAAATCTATTCAGCATTGTCCAGCCTGCTGTGTTTAATGTCAAAATCTAACATTTTCATAATGTAAACTGTTTGTTCACTTCTGCTTTATATTGCATGAATTCATATCCAACATAAAAATTAATTCCAATGGAATCATACTCACAGGACTGTAGCAATTCAGAGCATTGGTCTTAGTTGTAATTTCATCCTTTTATTTACTTTTCCATCATTAAAAATGACATTTTCAGAGCATTCCTGAGGCTATGACAAGAAAGGACCACACTTCATGATATCCAAAATGAAAGCATCCATCCCAGCATGTGAAGGAAAAAAAAATCAAATACCCGTAATCAGAATTTAAGAAATTCAGGAAAATTAACTAATCCATATGACAATATCAGATTACTAAAGTATTTACTATATTGCATATATTACACAAAGTTGCATAAGGACACATATATTTCATAAAGACCTGGTAATAGAAATAACAGAATAAAAGGTTATTTTATAATATGATTCAGTATCTGAAATGTCATTTAATCAAGACTAGTCCATGAATGAGAGAAATCTGTCTGAGACTCAGCTAAGACCAAACTGATGTGATACTTGGGAGCTGGGGAAAACACCTGGAAATTATTGCAGAATTTATATCAGCATCTTTAGGTGAGTGAGTATGTCTGTTCTCATCACTGGTGCTCTCATTTAAGGTTTACTCCAGATCTCAGCTGCTGCTGGATGGCCATACTTCAGTAACAGTTAGTCAGCTCTTCTTGGCCTCATGTCCGAGAGGCTGTATTTTCTCCAATTAAATTATCGTTATGTCTGATAGAAGGTCCATACCTGACTACAATTCAGAAAATGAAACAAGTCACATGCAATGGCTTACTTGTTGAATGGAGCCTCTACTTAAGGGCACATGAGAGCAGTGCTCTGAGAAGTACAGTAAAAGCTAGATACTCGATAACGTAAATTAGTTCCATCTATGTAAGCACTGAACTAAGAACTATACTTACTGAAAGCTCCTTTTAAAGTAAGTGAAGACTGATTTCCTTTCAAGAGTCAAAGCAGATCTTAGACAGTTGTTTTTACCCTCTGGACATTTTTAGCTGGATGTCTTTAGGCTGAGCACTACCATGACATTCACTTCTATGTCACATGAGACACTAGAGAGTCCCAAACTAAATTAGGGCTAGACTCAAAACTGTGGATCAGTTAACCTCTGAAGTAAGGCACTAACTGAATATAATTAGGTGGGGTGAGTCTGGGCCCTGACTAATTTAAGTCTGCCCATACAGTTTAGCACCTAGTTGGCTTATCTTTTCTGAGGAGCAGTTTTTTACCTAAGTAGTGATTTTTTAATACTTAAAGGATATGATTAGAAACTCTTTATTACAAAGAAGAAACTGGGAAAACAGGAAAAAAGCTCTCAATGCAAGTGTGAAAACTGATCCCATATTTGGTCTGAAGCAGAACATTGGATAATGAATTTCACTTTCACCAAAAAAAAAAAAGCCAAGCAAGAAGAAAATCAAGCATCTTTGACTTAAAGAGTTTAGTGCCATTTGAGATACCTTAGAGTATTCCCTTTGGCATCCAGTTGCTGCTCTAGAAGCCTTTGGGTTTCCCGCAAGGGTCTGTGCTGTGTATTGCAAATCCCGTGCAGGTGTCCCAGACATTTTCAGGCATATAAAATGATGTTAGATGACTACGGTTAGACAATAAAATGTAACTTCTCATTTTGGATGAATGTTTTCTTCATTTAGCATAAACATCCAGACACCTTTTATTCCAGTGGCTTTTAAATTTTATTAAAAATGATTAAGCCAACATGGAAACTTGGTACATTTTACTCTCTTTTCTTTAAAATTGAGCTTAAAGATTATGATCTGGTGGTGCCAAATTTAGTGAACTAAAGAATCAGCCAAAAGCACAGCACTTACTGGCTGAGTTTCTGCCAAGAACAGATTAATTCTTTTTTGTTTCTGCAATGAATAAGAAAATGCACAAATCTAAAAGAACACATCAAACAGTTCCTGAAGGTCACCTGATGTAATAAACACATTTCTTCATTCATGTATCCACTTTTTCAGAAAATTTTCATTACCAGAGGAAAGGAAAACTGATACTTTTAAATGAGAGTATTACACCAGGCCCAGGATTTCCCTCAAAATCTAATTTTTCTTAAAAATGAATGCAATAGTTAAATAAAGGAAATGACTGGGGAAATGGCTCTGACCACTATGATGGTAGAGAAGAGACTTCTGTAAGGTCAGTTTTATACATGCAAGCTAGTACATCCATTTCCATGATTGATGCGTGACTGTCCTGTAATGGTTTTGCTGCTTTCAGAACAGCTCGTCCTGTGAAAGATGACATGCAGCCTCCCTCATCAGGAGTCTGCAGAGCCAGTTTAATGAAGGTGAAAGTATGTGTGTTGCAGTTGGGCAAGCTTTTTAATGTTACTGTCAAGAAGACAAAAAAACCTGAAAATTCTGTGTCAGTCTTTCAAAACAATAGTCACAGCAACAAGAAAATCAACATCTGTTGTGTATTTTTCCTTTGTTTCCTCTAATCGATCCAGCAAATCTTTGCCAAACATTTGCACAGTGTGCCATAGAAATGTCACTTGAGGGTGAAAAAGAGTGTCACTTTATAAGTAAATGTCATTTTGCAAGTAAATACCATTGAGCACGGAAAGAAAAATGACACTAAGAAAAGAAGCTCAATGGCTAAATGGCTGATGATACAAATAAGAAGCAGAGCATGTAATGAAGATTACAGTTAATTTGTATCCCATCTGTCTGATGTCTAGATAATAGTAGATGGTAAAGGAAGTGATAGCCATGGGTTTCCAAATCATCTCAACACTGGAGCTCTACCATTCAACAAAGCATCTGCAGCAAGCAATAACGTTTCCACCTTAGCCAGTCATGGCAATAGAAGTACCTCTCCTTTTCAATTCCTTCTTTTCCTTTCATTGAGTCTCAGGTTTTGTAGCGTTCTCAAGTAATGTCTGCCTTTGTTGCCCTATCCTTGCCTCTTTTTTTGCTCCCTTCACCTCTGGATCTTCTTTGCACTCACTTATCAACCCTCAGCACTGAGGTCCAGCTCATACTTCTATGCAGCTATGTTGCCATTGAACATTTCAACTTCTCTACTGTGCCATCATTCCTGTCTCCACCTCAGAATCCTGCCTACTTCTCCATTTGCTTTCAGTATGCATTCTCAAATAGGTGAAGGTAGAAATTTATTTACTCTTACCAGCAAATTAATCACAAAGCTTGCTAAGGCTTGGCAAACAGAATTCATGTCTTACGCATTTAGTAGACAGAGATCTCTGAGGCTTTAAAACTCATACTTTATTATTTTAAGACTGTCTACACAAAAGTTACTTGGCAAAGCATCTACAGAATCTATGTTCAATGAAATTATTGACAATAAGAATGAGTGTTGATATTTGATTTAGTTTTTAGGATAGAAATAGCAAATTAATAACATCAGTTTAAATAGTTTGCATAAATTTGTAAAGAAGAATGTAAATGAGAATTTTCTCTTTATCTTAATATATTATCTTAATCTCCCTCTCCCACTCCCATTTCTGTTTCCTTAAAGTACCATCTCACTCTTCTATTCTTTCAAACGTTTTATCTAGGTTAATTGTTGCAGATTTTAGGAACAAGTACTTGTAAGTTCTCAAAGTAGAATTGGTGTCAGTATTATCCAGAAGAAAGGAATAAGTCTGGAAAGGTGCTAGCGGCACACATACACAGAGAAATAGTATCATATTTAAGGCAAATTTATTCTGCAACTATACTAAGAAATAACATGCATCTACAGTGCAAAAAGAGATATGAAAAAATGTGGAAGTTCTTCCTTCACACACCTTTACCCTAAGAATCTTAGTTCTTTACCTAGTAATTTCCACAAAAATACCAAAATCAATACAAGTGTCTTGTGATTTTGTTTTCTGACATCCAGCCTTCCAGTCAGATCTACACATTTATCTGTTCTTTGTATCTCCCACGTAAACCTTTTCTGCCTTAAACTTCCACCTCTGCTCTGTATTGCTTACAATCCTGGAGTGAAATTTTCTCATACCTTGGGAGTGCTGTAATCCAAGCTCCTCCTCTTCCTAAAACCTGGTATGTTTGGGGCAGAGAAAAATTTTCATTTCTCACAGAAAGGAATGATTTTTTTAAAAGGTCTTTTTGTTCCAAACTCCTTTTTCTCATTCTTTGTTAAAAGCCAACAGCGGAAGACAGAAGCAGTGTCCCTGCTTCCTGCAGCAGTTTTCATTAGCTTTTCTTGCATTGAGCGTCAAGTAGAGAAGACAGCTTACAGGGTCTGGCTTTTTTTCTCTATGCCCTCTTTGCAGGTTATATTAATAATACACTCAACTAGGAAGTTTTGCATTCTATAAATTTTCTTTCCAGAATCTGCCGTTTGGCTCACTTTAAACAGCATGCACATAATAAAATGTCTGTTTGCACAAGGGGAAACCATATAATTGGCAAATGAGAAGCAGAGGCCAGGAAAACTGTAGTTTTCTACTTAAACTGTGCCAAAACAAAACATATTCAATATTTAGTGCTGCTAGTGACATTCCCAAATTACACATCTGCTCTTTTGATTTACATTCTAGAGGACCAGGCAGCAGATGGAAAAGACAGTGAGACATTCAGAAGAGGACTATTCTCCCTTATAAATCTATGTAGGACCCGGTAAAAATCCTGACTGCTGATAATCACACAGGATAGCATTGTTTATAGGTGAAACACTGAAAGAAATAAATACATTGCTGTTTAGGCAGTTAGCCAATATATTTCTGGTAGAGATGATAGGTAATTTGAAGACCAGATCAGTGGAGCAGTAAGTTCTCTTACTTCTGTGCTACAAGAGGATTTTTACTTTATTCTGACAATTCTGTGGACTTAAGTGATAAGCCATCAAGCCATCAGAAAGAGGGAGCTAAGATGGGACAAATTAAAAAAAAAGTATGATTTGTTAAACACATTTAGAAATTACCTTTAAACAATTTACTGAATGTCATATAGATTTTTTATTTAGATTCATCCAGATCCTAATTTTGTGTATTATTTCAATCTTTATCCATAATACACAAGGGTGTGATCCTCCACTACTGATGATGATAAAGGGATTCTTGGTTTCCCACCTTCAGTACTTGAATACTTCTGCCAGTGCTTCAGGCAAATTACTTAGCCCCTAGGGGATATTGCACTTCTTCATTTCTGACAGAGACTTCTAAAAAGAAATAATTTCACCCTGTTTTCAGGAATGGTTTCAACCTGGTTTCATGGCAAGATCCAAATTGTCAATTATATTTTGAACAGTTGTTAACTTTAGTTAGTAGTTTTCAGACTTGGACTTTTCAGTCCACTGCCCCACTCAATTTAAGGAATGTTTTATTTAACAGTTTAATTTTTGTAATTACATTTGAATGCATAATATGCAAGTAGTATCCACCATAATTCCATAATATGAAAACTTCAGTTATAGAGCAGAGGATAACTTATTTAAAGTTTACGGTAGTTTGAAATGTAAAACTGGAAATTGCAGTGTAAAATATTTTAAGAGTTTGGCATTGTTTGCCTTAAAGCTTCCTTTTGCTGTTAGCAGGTGGTATTAAACCTAAACAGATATCAGGGAAATAGAATGGATCTTTAGAAAAGGAGTAGTTATCATATGTACTGAGCATGCACAGGTGAGAAATACGAGTGTATCAGCAAAGCCTTGGGAGAAAACTTGACCCTAACTCTTTTGTGTTATAGTTTAAGTCCTCAAAGCACAGTAAGAAATCAGTTTCACTGCTACACTGTGTAACCTTTGTTTACTGCCAAATTGGGAACATCACCTGATATCAATTCAAATTACAATATACAACATACATACAGTATGCAACACAGAGAACTGTTCTTGTTTACAACTTCAGCCCTAAGCTCCCATAGCATTTGAAGTATGTGCCACTATATGTCAGTTTAAGATTGAGATCTACTCATATGGCTTCATCTGCCTGCACAGGATAAAATGTTTATTGAAGAATAGTAGCATATAAAATGAAAAGGCTCAAAAAACACCATGGTCTAAAAGACCATATCAGTGTCTTCTACTGACAGCAACACAACAGTAAATTAACACTGTCAGAAAACAAAATTAATATCCGTATTTATAATCAGGAACTTCTCAAGACAACCAGAAAAACAGAATTTAATATGCAAAATTTACTTGAACTACTGTTATCATTGTTAACAGAATTAAAAAAGATATAAATTTGGCTCGTCTATCTACAAAATTAATCTTATGAAAGAGTTTTCATAGAGATTTTCAGTTCTTCTAGTTTCTGCTCAGGACAGGAATAACACTTCTAAAAAACTATTAGTATTTTTCCTTATTATTCTATTTTTTCATGGCTTTAGAAGGACTTGCAGACACTTCTTTCTTTCTGTGGGTAACTTTTGATACCCTTTATAGGTGGAGAAGTTGTCAGCGTATAGTATTTGTCATCCAAGTTTTCTTTTCACTGTCTTTTAGTGTAAAATTTGCAATTAGTAAACAGTGCTACCACACTGCAATAAACTCTGAACTCTTATGCAAACTTTGTCTCTCAGACTTACAATACCACTGGAAAGCTCTTTTGACACACTGTCCTCATAAAGAAAGCTCATATAGTTCATATAGTTTTCTCTTCAGTTAATGTGTTGAATATCTGAGGCTCTGTGAAAAAAACAAAACAAAACAAAACAGAAATAATAATGCAGCAGTGCAAAACCACTGATGAAAAGAAGCTAAGCCAGCACCTAAAGTGAAGATAATTGGCCCAGATGGAGTTTTTTACATTAGATTAATCAAGCTCTGTCAAAGTCTTAGAATATTGTTGCAGAACTCACATTGACCTTTGGACATATCTGATCACAATGATAGTTCATTTGTAAAGAATTTCAAGTGACTAACCACTGTATTTTTCCATCAGTGACTGCTCTGTGTTGTTAATGGAATTGATACTTCAGCATCAGATCTGTAACTACCTGTGGAAAATTTCCTTGGTAAGCAATTAGTTCAGCTGTTCCAATAAAATTTCCAACTTGTCTCAAAAATTCATTTTATAGAACTGTGATTTGTGTGTGTGTGTACACGTGTATGTGCACATGTGTTTCTGTGCACATCTACAGGACTGGAATAAATTCCTGTAATGAATCTGTAGCTTTCTAAAGAGGGATGCAAGGTTAGAGATGGAGTTTTATCAGACTATTTCTTCTTCTTACAAGGACTTCTGTTGCTAGCCTAGTAATTCTGTAAAAAGGGCTGAATATTTTCATAGAATGCTTAAGCCACTTTATCCCTACAGTGTATGCAGATAATAATAAAATAATATTAAATATTCTTGTAGGTGCAAATGCATTTACAAGAGGTAAGTCAGCCTTTAAAAGGATCCCAAACACACAAATCATTGAAAAATAGGTTATGCATAAGATTTTATGGGTGGCTGTGGCTTAACCCTGGTAGGTAGCCAAGCCCCACACAGCTGCTCATTCATTTCCCTGCAGTGGGATGGGAAAGAGAATTGGAAGAGCAAAAGCAAAAAAACTCATGGGTCAAGGTAAAGATGGTTTAATAAGTGAAGCAAAGCCATGTGTGCAAGCTAAGGAAAACAAGGAATTAATTCCCCACTTCCCATCGGCAGGCAGGTGTTCAGCCATCTCCAGGAAAGCAGGGCTCCATCACATATAACGGTTACTTGGGAAGACAAACATCATAAATCTGAACATCCTCTCTTCCTCCTTCTTCCCCCAGCTTTTATTGCTGAGCACGACATCAAATGGTATGGGATATCACTTGGGGAGAGCTGTCTCAGTTGTGTTCCCTCCCAGATTTTTGCCCACCCCCAGCCTACTCGCTGGAGGGGCAGTGTGAGAAAAGAAAAGGCCCTGATGTTAAGTAAGTACTGCTCAGCAATAGTTAAAACATCCCTGTGTTTATCAACCCTGCTTTCATCCCCATACAAGCTACTATGAAAAAATTAACTCCACCCCAGACAAAAAACAGTATGGGAGGTAAGGTTATTTTTATGGATATATTTGTACTTTATTAGTTTCTGACTAAATTTGATGGGTGAAACCTCAGTATAAATCTCAAACACCAGAAATTGAATTGGGTGGCTGCTTAGGAGAGAAACACTAGTTTCTCTTCTCAGCATTTTTTATTCTGTTAACAGAAAGAAAAATAGACAAAAAAAAAAAATTATATCATCTAATAGCAGAACTCAGCAACAGTTGAGAACCAAGGACTACATCCTTCCCCCTTAATCCATATGAAATAATTATCTAACTTCCTTCCTCTAATGGTCAGAGGAAAACAAGAACTCAGGAGGTTGATTCATGCTGTCATCAGAGAAGTGTCATAGGGGAGGAATTATCTGGCCTGAGTTAAGTTCTCTTTATAATCAGTGGGGGAAAAAAAGAAACATCCATAAACCAATTTATCATTGTACCTTAAGATATGTACCTGAGATAGCTGAGGTAACTTATGCTCTGACAGCTATTGTATCTCTGTGTTGTTTATAACTACAGCTAAAACAAAGAGCTAAGACTTAGACATCTGAGATATGTTGAAGTAACAACTACGACCCTAACTGCTTGTATTACTAAAAGCAACATACTATGACCACGCATATACAAAATCAACAGTAAAAGTATAATTCTCCATAATGTCTATTTCTTTGTTTTATTTATCTACTTTATACTACCATAATCAATATAAATCTGTGTTCAAACAGGATATGTTTTCTTTGTATATTCACCTGGATGAAGATCACCTTTATCTGAGTTCTTGTACTGCCTTATCCTGGGGAATATCTTCATTTCTAAGTGATACCTGTTACCGCATTCCTTGCTATTCTTGCTCCAACCTCTATGAGACTACAGGTCATATCCCACTGCTTTCTGTACTGTAATGCTTCATTTCTTTCTCTACATTGCATCAATTGCTACAGAGCACATCTGTCTTCAGAAGACAGCTGCGAAAGGTTACTCACAACTATCAGTCTTCTCCTGAGAATTCACTGGTGATCAACTTGCAGTGGTAAGTATATTCTCTAGTGATCTATTATTTGGTGAAGTACACCCTGCTTCTGGAAGGCTCTCCTCTGTGCTCCAGACACACCAGAAATCCCCTTTGTTTTGTGCCACCTAGGCAAGTGGGAATGCTCAGTCAACATGAAGGAACCTACAATTATCAAAGAAAAAGCAACTGCTTAAATGGCGACGCCATCTATTTTATTGCAAAAAACATTCCCATTTTAATTCTCCCATGTTACTTTATGAGCATACAGTCATCTAAAAGATTCTCTTCAACAGGTTTCACTCGTCTTTAGTTACACTATCCAGTCCCTTTGTAAATGAAGACATTTATACCTTTGCTACTTATTTCACTGATACCAGATAAAAGATTTGCTGTTCATGTGTTTGTACAGAGCTTGTCATTTTATATTATGACATAACATGACATATTGCCTCTGTGGTACATTTTGATAATGTCAAATAAAAGTACAGAAGACTGGAATTTGTAGTTAGACTTTTTTTTTTTCTCTCAACCTAAAGGCACAGAACTATTCAAACATGCAAATTATTTGTGAGAAAAGATATTAAATAGGGTTTGGCTGACATCTACAACCAATAAGATAAGACTATAAAAGATACATTTCTTCAATTTGCGGCATAGGCCTTACCTGTTGGTTACAGTGTTTGCATGATGATATTGTATTATCTTGTCATCTTGATCATCAAAAGCTAAGCTGTGTATACAAAAGAAACCAATCAGAAAAGAATAGTTTTATCAAATTAATTATTCACTAAAAGCAGTATGCTCAACAGAATATGTTTTAGATTAATATATCTGTAAAGAGAATACACTATCTTTGTGCTAAACCAAAATATGCATAATAGCACAAAGAAGACTCTTTAGCAAAACCTAATTGAGGATAAACCTGTCACATTAAAGCGTGTTCTTGGCAATAAGGTTATGCACAAAACATTTCTGTGATTAATCTAAAAGTTTAAGCTAAAGAAGTACCGTATAATTGCTTATTATCATGAGCTTCTTACAAAATCTTAAGGGAGAATATAATTTGCACAAACATATGCTCCTTCTTAGATTACTAAATATTTCTTAGGGGAAAATGGTTAGAACATTAATGAATAATAACAACAGATAATTTCATTACATTTAACACAGACATAAGCATTTGTTTCTGTATCAGAAATGTTAATTTCCACAATATATGAGAAGCAGTGATTTAGAAATGGTTTTTTGTCTCACATGTTTTAACACTTATTTAACCTGTCAGAAAATGTATTGTGAATCATCAGATTGATGTCTTTCTTTTTAAGATTTTTTAAAAATTCACATGTATACAGGGAAAATAAATGTGTCTTATAAAGCTAAAATCATGGAATGTCACATAGTTTTCCTATTAAAATAAATTTATAAAAGGCATGACCTGCAGTTTAAAATTTTGCATAATTTGATAAAATGTAAACATTCAGAGGCATAAGGAAAGAGGTGGAAAGTAACATTCCTTGAAGTTACAAGAATAAGAAATGTAGGTGTAATACTTGTGTTATTAGGAAAAATGCCTTCTGCTACCTGTTTGTGTTTCCTACTTTTTTTTCAGTTAGTAGAACAGAAAAAATAAATGTATTTGAAAACAATCTTTTGAGGCGAATCCTGTCAGATTGTATCATCATTTTTTTCTGTATTGTTTTATAGTAAAAGGTAACGTTCTATAAACCATTTGATAACTGATACATGGGATCATTTGGTGTTTTTTTTAATGTGTCAACAATTTTCTCATTAAGCAAATTACCTAGTAGGACAAGATAGCAATCCCAAAAAGACTTTCTGTATCAATGATCAATCCTTTTTTTAATTTTACTTAGCAATAGCAGGTCCTACATGCTATTTAAAAGATGAATTCCTTTTCATACATTTAAAAGGCATTGTCAGCACCAATACATTTCCAATCAGTTAGAGACTGGGTTGACTCAGTCTACTTTTGACATTTCTTTTAAGCCTGAATAATTTGTATTCACCAGAGTAAGAACAGACCAGAGCTGCAAAGATATTAGTAGGATTTACAAGAAAAGTAGGCTTTCACTTCCTTAAAAGTCTACATACTTTGGAAGGTTGCCTTAGACACTTTTGGTTAGAGTTCTCCCTTGGGATGTAAGACAGGTGAAAGACCTGACTGTACCTAAATCTAGGGGCCTTCCATTGGTCTGTCTAGAACAATATACTGTCTTTGACAGGGAAAGTGTCTCAGGCAGTTGTTTTGTTGTTATTGTTGTTGTTACTGTTGTTATTATTATTATTAGAGGGGAATGTTGTTCTTGAATGAACTTTGTTCCTCTCTTTGTCTCCAGTTTTGAGAAAGTAATCCATCTTATATGTTTTACAGTTCCCAGAATATTTTTCTTTGAAAAAGACTTGAGGTGAAAAAAAATGTTAAATCAACATTTTTCCTATTGAAATACACATTAAAATACTCCTGAAAATCTTCACTATTCAGGTGCTCTAGTATTAAGACAGATAGATCAGTAAGAGATAAAAAAGAATTTGGTGTTATAAATTCTGTAAAAAGTCTGCTGGAGCTCCGGGCAATAAATGGGCCTGTATGAGCATGAGTGCCAAAATGATGACCTTATTTTGGCTTAGTCTATCTAGTTGCCAAATCCTGTTTCTTTACTCACTTAAACTGGTTTCTAAATCATTAAATTCAACACACTTTTCCACATCATAGCCTTAAGTTTCAGGAAACTTGTAACCTTAAATTTAGTGATAACCTCTCAGTTACCCTGGGACTACACCCTCATCAGTAAGGTCACTACTTCCTACGATGAGCACCACCTGGTTTGTCTTTGCAGAGCAGCCCTCCTTCTCTTGCTGCTGCATGACAGTAAGTTCTAGTCCCTGTTCCAATGACTATTTCAGTGTATTATATTGGTATTAATTATTTAACTAATCAAAGTAAGTGTTTAGGATTATGTTCTAGATACCTGACTTTCTAAAATACATGTTTTATGTTATTTTTAGATAAAGCAACATTCAGAGGTGCTTACCAAATTCAGGCTCTCACCTTGGTATAACTATAGATATGGTTATAAGATGAGAAATATCTCAATCAGAAGAACTTAACTTTTAGAAAGACAAGGTAGTTAAAGTATACAGAAAGAATATTATCTCATTTTGCAGTTAGAGAAATATAGCATAGACACATTCAATTATTTAAGCAGTGCCTGCCATGAACTGAATCCAAGATCTTAAAGATCCTTTGTATGAGCATCCTTCTTTTGGAAATATATTTGTGTATACCAGAATTATAGATTCATTTTTTTCAGGCCATTTGTAGCTATGATGAAAATACTTTTTTTTCTTTCTCCAATCATCTCATACCTGCACCAAATCTGTTGCTACTATCCAATAGCAATAGCAAGGTTCAGTTACTGTACTAAAATCTCTCTGTAAATATTAGTCATTGTTCAAAGCTATTCCTTTTTCTTTTCAATCTTACAAGCATTTTAACTCAGGTTTTTTAAGACATATGGAAAGAAATATCAGTCAGGAAAAGGACTCCAGAGATCTCATGATTCTGAATGCCATACTACAAAACAAAAAATCTTCATGTATAGAATTGTATCTCAAATAAGTTATTAATTTGGGCTTCAGCAAGGAGCTATGTCTCTTGAATAACAAAACATCTGTACAAATTACAGCAAATAGAAAAAATCACTAGGCACTTGTTTCCTAAGAGACAATTGTGTTTCTTTATGTCAATGCTCATTAATTTGCAGGGGTTTTTTTCTTCAGTCAACATGACTCAGTTAAGTTTTTAAAGATTCTGTAGTCTTTTATCTTACTACTTTTCAGCAAGATCACAAAACAGTTCTAAAGCTTCAGAATAAGGACTTTAATTTTTTTTTTTTACAATTCTATATGGCAGTTAATGATATCAAATTGGGTGCTTGGGCTATGATATTTATATTGAAGAGGGGGATTTGTATACTGCTATAGACCTGTGTAAGGAACACAACAGGTCCAATCATTTTTTGTAGATAGCAATGGTCCAGTCTCGCTTCCCTTCATATCCATTTATGTCTCCTTGTACCATTGTGCATGGTAGGCTGAGAACAGTAACTAGGGATGACATTGTCTACACCATATAAGACTTCATGTACATCAAACACATTTTAGAATTGTATATATGTCACAGGCCTTTTAAATCAATGGCTTATAGGTAGATTAGACTGTCACAATACCATTTTATTTATTTCAAAATATTAAAAATATTTCAAAATACTATATTACAACTTACTGTGTCTTTGGTCATAGCACCTACTGCTCCTCACTTCACTATTTACACTATTCTTTACTGTTGTCATCTTATTCCATTTTTGACAATTTCTTTGTGTACCTGCTGTTTCTGTATACAATAACACTATTTTAAAAATGCAGCAAAATAAATGTACTGTGGACTGTGGACGTTTGACTTTATTGTCTTCTATTATTTCAATAAGTTACCACTGTTGCCTTAGTCATTGGCTAAAATTCAATCTAGATTAAGCAAAAACTATTCCATGTTGGGCTGTTAACACAGTGGTTTAGGAAAGCAATAATTTACTAAATCCTAAATCTTTCAATTTTGTTTCCATTTTACAGCATGCCTCAGATATTCCTCAATTAATACCAGGGAGGTTGAAATAGGTTGAAATCAAATCATCCATAAGCACAATCTTGTTAACCTAACTTGCCCTCCTTATCTCTTCATACAAGTTTTCATTTCCGTTTCTTTTTCCAGTCCTTGGAGGTTCATTGTACAGTGTACCTGTCTTATTATCACTTTAATACTCCTATGTATAAGCGAGCTTATTTCCTGGAGATGTCAATTCATTTCTTCATGTGCTTCATTTTTCCTAACTTGTAAGAGTACAATAAAAGCTGAGCAAAAACATTCTTTCTTGGTAAACTTTCTGCCATAAGAGAACACTCTACAGAATATTAGGTGGTTATATAGGGTATAGATGGTTTTCCCTGAACAATATTGCCTCTAAAATGGATCTAAGAAATCAAGTTGTTTTAAATTTTCTGGGAAAATGTTTAGCTTTTGGATTATATTCAAATACGTTTATGTCGTCTAGACACTGATTTTTGGTTGCCATTGTGCTGAATCTCATGCTATTACTCACTATTCAGAAAGTGTGTCTTACAGTCAATCGTGGCTTTCGTTTTAGGGAAGAGGAGACAATTTCTCATAAGAGTACTCTCCAACTTGTGAACTGAGTAGAGGTCTAAACCCACAGAAGCTCACAAATACAACTACCTTGAACACTCTCAAATCAAAAAAGGATTTTATATGTAATACTTTTATTTTGCAGAGGAGTTGGTTTGGGTTTGGTGGGGTTTTTTGTTGGTTTTTTTTCCTCCTGTGTGGATAATAATACTTGCAAACAGAAAAGCCACTGTTACAAAAATTTTTAGTTAAGTAGTGTTTTGATAAAAATTGGTACCCAGTTTTGACCTCCACCATGATTCAATTCAAGACAGGCACACAAAAAACTAATTCAGTTCAAATGCTCTTTGGCACCATTCCATCAGAAAACTACAGCCTTTTCTATACCTTTGATTAGTACCTAGCACTCATTTCCCTTTCCTTTCCAGCTCTGAGAACAGAGTTCAGTGTCCTATGAGAATGCCAGCTTGTAACCTTTCCAGATACAGCAAATGAAGCACATCTCAAAATGGATTAAAGAAAGTAACAGACTATAGAGAAAGGAGACTATGCCTATAATCCTCCAGCTATCTTCTTTTATTTTGACCTCTCTTTATTTTCAAGCACCTTAAAATGGTAAAGAAAAAGGGCCAAATCCTGCCTCTATATTATATACATTTCTCATTGTAGTTTATCTGAAGGCAGAACTTAGGCCCAAATTTCTTACGCTAGAATCTTTTCATATTTAATGTAGGACATCTCCCTTTCTCCTCAGGTCTTATTTCTCAAATTTAATCAAAATCAGTTTTTTAAAAATGTCTTATCTTATCTTCTAACTTTTCACATGAATGTCCGGACTCTGGCACTTTGCCCCAGTCTAATTCTATTATTTTCATTGTCTATTTGTAACTTCGGTGTACATGGTTTCTTTTCATCTGTTCCTTCACTTTCTAGACTGTTTTGTTTATCCCTCTTGTTTTCTTTCCAGCTGTCCTAGAAGTCCCCAGTACAATTGTCAAAGCTCCTCCTTGTGGAATCCCAAGTGTCTAAATTTCCCTGCTAATTACTTGTTAATTTTAATTAACAATGTTTTTAGCTGCCCTAGAACTGGAAAAGTTACTAAGCAGTCATGCTTAGGTGCTAAAACAGTTATGTTACCCTTTTAACTCTAATATGCAATTAAAGTATTTTGTGTATTTAAAAGAAACAAACAAATCATAAACAATTTCTAATAGTATATGTTTAAAAAATGGACTAAAGTGAAATTTGTAAAAAACATATATTCCTACTCCAAATAAGTTCCTTTAACATAGTACCTCCTAAGCTCTTACAGAATCACTAACTGCTCTATGAAAACAATAAGAAATAAGGCAATAGCTTGCACTTTCTACAAAAGTAATGTTTATGTAATGTTCCATAATGACTTTTTAGGCATTTAATTTTTTTATATGTGTGTATATTTATATAATCTTCTGCTGCAAACAAGCTTTCCTTCCCGTCTAGAGAAAGCAGGTAAGGAAGACTGAGAAGATTTCTGAGATTTCTGGTACAGTAATTTCAAAGATGCATTTCTTCTGTCAGTAGACACCACCAATTGCTGTAACTGATGTTTCATCCATTACACCAACTCAATTTCTCAGACAATAGATAATTAGCTAGAGTCTACTTCTGGATGATTATTTCTATCTTCTGAGGAATCTCATGCTATAATGGGCAAAATGTCATGAATAATGAGGAATTATGTTGGTGAAAGCTACATCACTAAACCTAAAAGTGTATTGTCCCTTGTCTTTGAAGAAGAAGGAAAGAGATTTTTATGCATTAGTGGTCTCAGTTCCGTTTCATCTCTTTCTTGAGAGAGAATGTTAACACTACCTAGAAAAGTAAAAACTGAAGATAAGGCTATATAAAGCTCATCTTATATCTGAAGAAGAAACTGAAATAAAGGAAGTGATGCAATTTTTAAAATCCTCAGTATGTTCAAAGTTTGTTATTTAATCATGCATCAAGATTTTTTGCCTCTGAAATGGCATATTATAAAGTTATAATAGTATTAGGTGACTCACATTTATGCAATTACCTTAGGATATTGCATTATATTTCCAAGGATATATTTTTACTAAGTACTGCCTATTGAGTATATTCACATTATCTCACAGACATAGATAAGGCTTTTTTTTTTGTCTGTTTTTTGTGAGATGCTTAAAGTACAGAAACAGGCACCTTTGCTACGTGCTGCATAGTATCTACACTGCACAGCATCCCCTGAATCACTGCATATTTTACACACAGAACAGAAAAGGTGCAATACTCTCTCATTTTCTTCTGAACTAGCAAACAACAGGAATATATTTGTGTTCAAAGAAGTTTCCACAGAAGTTAGTACCACTGAGCAAGCGGCAAATGAAGCTAAGCCAATGGCAATTATTAGGATTTCACTCTGTTGAGTTCTTGTCGCCATGTGGCACATGACTTTT
Organism: Haliaeetus leucocephalus; assembly: GCF_000737465.1. NCBI lineage: Eukaryota > Metazoa > Chordata > Aves > Accipitriformes > Accipitridae > Haliaeetus > Haliaeetus leucocephalus. The sequence goes on from NW_010972898.1 coordinate 3,390,761, forward strand.
ATTTGGAACTGCTTGCAAGCTTGAAGACTCGGGGGAAGCCAGCGAGAGAGAGAGATTTATTACTGGAAATATGTGCCATTGGAAACTCCTCTTGACTTCCACTTCATTCCTTGACAATTTTTGTTCATTTTGATGCACTTCAGCACCTGAGGAACTATAGGTGTTCTGCAAGGCAGTTTGTGTGTGAAATAAATATACTGAGATCCCATCTAATAATATAGGTCCTAGGTATATTTAGCACAGTTTCCACGTCCATAGGGTTTCAAAGAAAACGAGAAAAATAATTTTTTTACTATATCTTAATAACTGACCCACTTTGGCTAAGAGCCTTGCTATTCTACGGAAGCATAGGTGCACCCAGAGGATGATCCATGCAGGGGTAAGTCCTTAAATTAAATGAAATATGCCAAAACTGTGGGTGGTTCATTGCTCGGTAGTATCCCGGGATAATCCATACACGAACCTGGGCAATTTCAAGGTGACTATTGCCAGGATGCTGCACTGGCTAGCTGTTCCCTGTGGGCTGGGTTGACGGGAGCAGGGCAGCCAGGGAGCACCGGGGCAGCCCCAGTCCTGGGCGTTGGGCACCTCCCTGGGGACAGGGACAGGCCGAGGCTGCGCTGGGACGTGGGCCCACGGATGGGCCCGGCTGGGGGGGGGGTCCATGGCCGGGCCAGGCAGGGCTGTGGGGAGCTGGAGACCGGCCCTGCTGTGGCACCGCTGGGGTGGGGGCTGACGGTCCCGGGGGCTGAGATGGCGTCCTTGGGCCCTGGGCAGGGTGGGGGAGCCCCGGAGGGGCGAGCGGGGGCGGTGAGGCCTGCCAGTGCCCTCAGGGCCTTGACACTATTGTGGACCAAGGGCTATCTTGCCAAAATGAATAAGGTTTCAATGTTCAGCTAACATCGTCGAGTAAACCAACACTAATGTATTGACAAAATTACCTAACTAAAAATGAAAACTAGCAGAATAAGGGTGGTGTCAATGAAGCAGCAAGACACTTGGTGCTGAGCCAAGTGATGATGGAGAAAAACTGAAACTCAGCTGGCACAGTCCTTCTTTTACACCCCAAACAGAAGTGTTGTCATTGCTCACAAGTGCCAAACAGACAGGTGGCCAAAAAAGTTATTTACTACAACCCACAAGATGAATGTAAATCATGAGGAGAGTATATATATGGCAGTATCTCAAAGTAAAGAAATTATATTGTCTAAAACTCACTCCAAAATCTCTCCCTCATGCTGTAAATGTGCACGTTACCACACACGCCTGCCTTCTCCCTTCTGTCTCTTCACACATCTTCTTTATGTATCCAACCCCTAAACACTTTTTAACATACTATACCAAAATTAAGACCGTAAGCATGTGGTATACACAAGTTAGACCCCTGAAATACTAGCACGGCCTAGAGATGACTCCAAAACAGAAAAGTATTTGGTGAACAGCTGAGATTATATTTTCTCAAAACTTCCTATATTCACAAATGTTTGGATTTTGTTCTTTTGGGTTTTTTTAGAATTATTGTCCCATTCAATGATTAACAAATACAATTTTTATTTCAGTGGAAAGGAAAATTAAGAAGTACTCAGATGCCACAGCTGAGATACTAAGAATGTATGAGTGTTTTCGAGTCTAATGCTTCTAACTTGACTCTTGTAATGGCTTCAGGCAGGCTTTGCATTCTTTTGTCTTCATGTCTTATACTTATAAAATGGAGAACATCCTTTGTTGAGTGCTTTCTTTGCCAAGAAATGCTTTCAGATGGTGCTAAGTACAAACATGCTGTCTCTTTTACTGTTTACATCCTTCAAGAAAGAAAAAAAAGATTGTATATTTGGGATTTTTTCTTTTTTCATTATTCTGTATGTCTCATTCCTTGGATTCTAGACAAGTAAACAAAAATACATTATATGCTGCAAAGTAACCTCAGACTTGTTTCTGACTGGAAATTAAAGGCAAAGCCCAGAACATGAATGGAGCTTTTTTTTTGCTTTTCTCTTTTTTTTTTTTTTTTTTTAAGGTGTTTTTAATGATATATCCTTCTCTTTCTTGGTATTTTCTTTCCTAATTTGAAAACAACTGTGCACATTGAGGCCCATTCCATATTATCCCAGGACCCATGAATTGGTGGATGATGGTTTTAGAAGTAACCAGCAGTGCCAATTATGAAACTACAGTGTCCAGTGAAGCACACAAGTTGCAGCTCAACAAGCTGAGCCACTGAATGCTAAGCGAGTTTAACAACAAAGACTCTGCTTGCAGCCACTGAACTTTTTTATTTTGTTCCTTGCTCATAAATTTCGAAGTGGCAAACAAGGATTTTAGCAGTGCATTTCCTGTTGACGTTAATGGGAATCACATAGCTAAAACTCATTGCATATATTTAAAAACATAGCTGTTGTTGGAAGGTATTGTATGGCAAATAATCAAAGGCAATTCAGACCACACACAAAACAATTCTATATAATTAGAAATAAAATAGAAAATTGTAGATAAGATTGAGACAACAAACAACAAATATGATAACAGAATAAAAATATTTAGAAATACATTTTCATTCAGTGAAAAATATTATTCCACTGACTTCAGCAGAGCTATGACAAATTATAGGATCTGACCCATAGGTTTATGTGTCTGCAGACACTTCTTATTCACTAAAACTATGCCTTTGTAAAAGTTTAATGGATTTATTCCACAGGTGTATTTCTTAACTGTTTAAAGTTACGTTCATTAATTTTATGAATAATAAGGTACACGTGTAAAACTGACTTTTGTGTTAATGTCTGGGTCTTCATTTTTAGTGAGCTTAGGATTATACTTTATAAAAGAGACAAAGTTAACAAGCATAACAAGTAAAAACCTGAATATCCAGTACTGTTATTGGTATATCCAGCACTGTTACTGTACATGTAAAATTTATTTATAACTTTCTACATATATGTCTATAAAATTTGTATCCGCCTAAAGAATTTATATTGGTTCTTATATTTTATGCTTCTTTTTCAGTTATGGTAGATTATCTTCGTTTTATTGTGTATTTTTTTCTCCCTTTTTGGGTAATGAACTTATAGACATGAAATCTTACAAATTATTCTTTTATGTTTTTCAGAACATAAACATTTGTAAAGCTCAAAACTGTGTGGAAAGATGCATATTAAATAGCAAAAATAGAGCATATCTCAAAGATATTTTTTAAGATATATTAAAGCTCTATGCTCAGGCAAGTGTTCCTTTTCCTTCTCATCATATCTGCACTTACCTGAATTGGCAAATCCTAAGAGCCTGAAAGTCGAGAAGATTTGCTAGACCTGGTTTTACGTATTGTCTTTTTAGGCAGATTGAGCTCAGCCTAAGTTCATGCTACCTACAATTTCTCTCTGTTCTTTTGTCAGGAAACATGAAGGTCCGCCTAGGAAGGATTTAGATGGTCTCTGTCTCCCAACACCGGCTATGTTACACTCTCACAAGGACAACTGGCACAGACAGGCTGCCAAATCAGAAAGGGAGCAGTGGGACGCATCTACAGTACGTGGGGGAAATCTGTAATAATATAATTAAAGCAACCAAGAATCAGCTGGTCAAATGTAAATGTCTACTTTAGGGTGAGATTAATTGGTCTCTGAAGTCTGCTGGCTGTACTGATGAGCTAAAACCAGCCAGGACAGGACAAGCTCAGACAAGTGCTGAGACCCTGCAGAGTCAGGTCAGTGCAAAGTCTACGGCCTTCTACTACTAATGGCAAAATTATATTTACTGGGATGCACCACTATTTATGTCCTCAACTAAAAAAAGCATTAAATCTGTGATCTGTGCAGTGACCAAGTCAGCAGGAGCATTTGAATTATGCATTACTCTTTAAACTACCTACTATTAATCCAAGTTGCTTTGAAAACATGATAAATGCTGGAGACTTCAAATGCTGGGTGGCAATTTAAAATCTGGTCATTTTAATGACCTGACAGTGGGCACGCAACCTGATGTGTCCACCATCATATTTCAATGCTGACAGCATTTGTTCTAATTTTTAAATTTTTACCTTTTATGGAAATCTGTCCATAACTCAATTATTTTGCTTTTTTTTTTTCATGTATGTGACATGCTGAAGATGGTATCTTTACAGGATAATTCATAATAGCAGTATTATCTTTAATTAATATTTCTTGGCCCCTCTCTACTCTGAGGCTTTATACATGTCATGATGATGCCTAATATAGCTATTATTGGTATAGAACAGATTGATATACAGCAGTAGTTCCCATTCTTAAAAATATTGATTACTTCTTATGTATCCACTTTAGATTTGTTTTCACAGTATTACCCAGTAAAGTACATTGCTATCTCCTTTTGAAGATTATTATTGACTGGTTTTGTTACAATTTCAATACCCATCCTTCTGGATCAAAAGACTTATTAAATACACGGAGACATTCAACATATCACTTAATCCAATCCAAGAATGAATCCTATAGAGAGCAACATTAAGTTCTTCCACCATAACAATTTGAGCCATTAAATAGATGAGATTCTAACCATATTCTAGTCCATTTTTAAACTCTTCTTGTGATCACTGAGAGAAAGAATTAGAAATACTTTAGACATAGGGGTAACAGGTACAAACTATTGATATATTTGGGAAGAAAATTAGTACTTCTTAAAGATTGTATTCATTGTTCTGTTGATAGGAAATAAATGAGCTAAAGAGGGTTTTGTTTGTGTGCCTGTTTAACAAAAAAAAATGGCAAAAAATACCTGTTACATCCTGTCATCTTGGAGTTTTGCAGTTCTTTGTGCCTTCTTCTTTTCTTTGCTTTTCATTGTCCTTTCTTAACTGAGAGATAATGTAAATATTTTGGTATGTATTTTTCAGAACTATTTGGTTATTGGAGAGATATAATCATAATTTGTTACTTCATTGGGGGATATCCACAGGTTTACAGATTGATTTTTTTTTTTTTTTTTTTTAAAGTATAACATCTAGAATTAATTTTCTGGAGTTGTAATATATATGTCTATGATTACTAAATATTCCTGTTACAAGTTTCCCCTTAGTAATATATTACATTTTTACTTTTAATTCAGATTCAATGTAGGGTTTAGTTATGTACTTAACTTTTTGATAGAATACCAGTAAAGAACATATTTTTACCATAAGAAAATAGAGTTAAACACAGCATATGTTTTCATTATATAGCTATACAATATACACAGAGAGAAGAAGAAGGACAGAAAGGGAGAGGCAGCTGCAGACCCTCAATCAGGTAGGTTGGGAACGTTTTCTCCGACAGAATGCACTGATTTCAAACCACACCTGTTTAGCTGCCTTTTTTCCCACTCTTTTTTTTTTTTTAGTGAGTTGCTGTAATTACATATTTTCTAACAAGGGGTATTTTTTCATAATCTTGGAAGAATATTTAGATCATCATAAAGCCTTATGTTCTAGGTAACACCCCTTAATTTATTAAGAAATGAAAAAGCAGCTGGTTAGCGTGAATGACATTTTCTATTACGCACCAGATTTTCAAGCCCTCAAGTATTTATTGCAAGGTTGTATTTAGAGATGTCATTGTTATTGTTACAGATCAAAGAACTTCACTAGGGGTAGAAAATATTTAATGTCTCAGTTTCCTGCAAATTGCACTAGAAACTTCACTAATGATACATCTTCTCCTTTGACTTTCTGTTCACAGAAAGACTGCCATCCTGATAATGAGCATAGATTAATTAAAGTAATGGACTAAGACTGACTTTTGGCAACAGCTGTGAGAATCTAAATTGTGCTGTGGATAGTGCAATGTACATAAACAGGAGACTCAAGGTGTCACTGGTCTTAATTAGTACATACAAAAATTATGTATTTGTTGTGGCTGAGCAGCCTATTTGTTTTAGTATCCTTAAACTAACCAGAAAGCTTTTGTTCGTTTGTTTCTCTTATCCTTTGCAGCTTCTTTGGTATATGTCTCTACTGTTATCTTCCACCAGTTACATCCTATTTAATTTGTTAATAAAATGTCTTGAAGTTGTGGGTTTCAAGTGAGCTACCTATTTTCTCTCATTTTCTTCTAGACAAGACTGCCAGATGAGCTTTACTGAGAATTAATAATTCTTTTCAGTAGTGGTTAATAAAAGATACCCTTCCATCCCATTGTAGTAGTGATATATCATCACATTTTGGCATTCTCCTGGAATCTTGTTAGTATTTGGCTTTGTGGTATCAGCACCATAACAATAAAAAATTAAGCAAATTCAGAATGTGGGCATCTCCTTATCTATAAAAGAAAAAAAAAAAAATCACCACCATCTCCTCCCAGAATACTGCTTAATATGATGGCTCCTGAAATAGTCATCCCATATCAGCCACCTTCAAAATTAATCTCTGTTGATCTTTAATGCCTGAGATATCTCACAGAGTATGTCCATCCTTGTAATGATGACACACATTTACTACTGTTTTCTGTAGGAGCTGTCAGTCTGACAATAGTGGGGAAGTTAAAAAAATTGTGGTACAGTACTTTCTCAACAACAAGACCAAAGCTTTATCTGACCAGACTAAAATAAACCTAAATTTAACACCTTTTCAATTAAAATATAAACTTCTCCAATTATCACTGATGATGACACTGAGGAAGGGAAGAGACAAAATAGAAGACGAGAAAAAGAAAAAGATCTGGTTTAAAACACGATAAATAAAAATATATTCCTAGTTCTAACTACCTTAAGAGAAGTAGAGAGAAAAAATCAGATCACTGGCCAGTTGTTAGCGCAGTTACTATTTCCTCAGTGACACTTAGATGCTGCAGTGATATATGCTATTATAAGAACTAGAAAGTAGCAAGCTAGCTAGAAGAAATTAAAATAATATATGACCTGACTTCAATGGCAGCAGTATTAGATCTCGAGTCAGTAGGTGTCTGATTAGAATTTTTTTAAGAGCTGGCTGTTTAAAATTTATGTTTTAATTTATGTTAATTGCTTTTTTGTACTATTTTGTTATTTAAAGATGATTGAGAATAAGGTTAGCGCATTTAAATTCAGTATTAAGGGTCAGTTCATGGTCATTTTGCAGAAAGCAAGCAAGACCACTTTTAGATTTTGATTCCAAACAGAATGCAACATTAGAGTCAAGATATTGAGAGTCAAATCTAGTGCACCTAATTTGACAGCGAGGCAATCCAGGCCATGTAAAGTAAATTTCTAAGTTTTCAATAAAGCTAATCTAGAGATATATGCATTTTGTATACCTGCAAAGTGAAATCCAGGACATCTTACTCAGCTCTTACCTCTTTTCATTATACAGATACTAAGGCTTGGCCACTAGAGGTTGACTCAGTCAAATCTTTCTTAATGTAGGTTAGACGTCCTTCAGATGACTACAAGGCTAAACAGACCTAGACACATATGTCCCAGTACAGATGGGATTACATGGATTGATTCCCACTTTTGTTTTACAGTTCAGTGGCTATGACACTAACCTAAAACGGGGGAAAAGACAACCCTGAAACACATACGATCTACTCAGTTGATATTTAATTATGTTTTTAATGTGCCATACTTCAAATAGAAGTCAATGAGAGACATTTACTACAGAACACTCAGTGGAGAGCTTAATGGCTAACACACTCAACTGAGGATGAATACTTTTCCCAGTAAATGACTCCAGAGAGTAAAATGTTTAAACACTCACATATTCCTAAAGGTAGTCAATACTGAAAAAGAACTTGTCTAGCTGTATTACACTGCATGGAAACTACATCTGACATAAATTTGTTCTGAAGATGTTATTGTCCAAGGAGTCATGTTCATCTGCTAAGATAGGTGGGGCATCATCATTTAAAAATCATCACTATTTGATATCCCTCAAAGCTTGCTCTCTGTACACTCATTATAAAATAAAAATAGTCCACTGTTATTGGCTACATCTATACTTTTAAGAAAAAGTCATGGTGGAAGTTCAAACACTGATAATCCACAGTACTCAGCCAATGTTAGCTTAATTGCTGAGCACAATTTTGCTCCTGTCAACAAGAGCTTCTAGAAACATGGCCAAATCTCTGATTGGGGATATCAACTGCAAGAGACCATTTTCAAGGGGAAGTATGACTGGAACAGGGTTTGGCTTCCTTACTGCCACACACTCTTCCAAAACTATCTCAGTAGACTTTGCATTGTAGCATATAATTTCAGTTTCATACCATAAAAATACCCCTCTGTTGAACTGCATTATTATAACCTAACTATAAACTTTTTACAAGAAAAAAACCATGCACAAAATACTGTCTTATTGATGCGTGGGCTTCAGCTGGGATCCAAAGGAGACCCAGACTGAATCGAGTAAGTGCTAATGCATCCAGTTTGTCTTAGCCCTGTGGCGATATGCTCTAAGCATTGTTGATGAAAGCCAGTCATTTCTACATGAGCTCTGAGACAGGGATTGGTCCCTAACTCTCTTTTATTTTGAAGTATAGACATAGCCATTTTCTCTGGACTCAGTCAGGAGTTAGCATCAGTAGTATGCATTAACTCCATTTCCACATTTAATTCAAGTACGCTTGTCAAGTCACGTGATCCCATGGAATTCTGTATACGGAGAGGCTTTACAATGAGAACAGCTCATTGCTTCTGCAGACGGGAAAGTGTTTATCTTTCAATGGATAGTGATTTCCTAATAGTTGAGTCAAGTTTAAGATATGACAGTTAGTCTACCAAAGGGCTCTTAGAATTTCTAAAGTGATTAGGACAGTACACAACCTGAGGTGATATTAAAGGTACTAAATAAGTAAAAGACAATTTTTTAACAGAGGAAGATATCAATAGAACCTTAAGAAAGGGAAGCAGTACAGAAGGAAGCCTAATTTACCAAAAGTCTGTAATTGCATCCCAAGGGAATTTGCATAATGGATTTGGGTAAGCATCCACAAACCAACAGTTGTGTACAGAGAAGGGAGAGAAAGCTTTGGAATTGGATCTTGTTTTAAGAAAAGTAGTCTATTTTAAATTTTATTTCTATCATATCTACCACTTGGCTGTACATCATATGTTTTGGATTTTGTAATAAATATTTTCATTTCTTTTAACATGTCTTTGCCATGTACTTGTATGGCTGTAGCAGAGCCGAAATAAAATATGCTTCAGAAATGGATTTTCAGTTAATTGGAAAGACTACAAGATCAAAGCTTTATAAATGCAAATAGCCAAAGACATAATCACAAATACTTAGCTTTTTTAAAAAATACATTAGATTTTAAAAATATTTCTCTAGTAAACTAATTTTACATTGCAAGTCATAAAAATTTCACAATGATGAGACAGTGTGCATCACTGATCTAAGTAGTTATCATAAGACCCAATTTGGAGAATAAAAGGATCATTGAAAGTGGCTATGGACCCTTTTTTTCCCTGCAGAGAAGCAAGCACCAGCTTTGCAGCCATCCACAGCATCCCTATGTTAGTTTTCACATGTCCATTATGTCAACAGCAAAATGTAATAAGAAAAATCTTGAAAATAAAGCATACTTTCTTCCAGGCTGCAATAAACTACTTTTCTAAGAGAAAGAAAGCAAAAAAGTAGGTCTGTGACTCACTCTTAGAAGTCCAGTGGCTTGTAGCGTGATATATGGATTGTATTAAGAAGCTCAGATGCATTTGGTTTTACAGTGTCAGCTGTCTAAATTGTAGACAGATATGTTTATAAACAGGATTATTGGCTCACTATATGTGGTGGTTTAACCCCAGATGGCAATTAAGCACCACATAGCCACTCACTTACTCTCCTGCCCACAGTGGGATGTGGGAGAGAATTAGGGGAAAAAAAGTAAATCTCATGGGTTGGGGTAAAGACAGTTTAATAGGACAGAAAAGGAAGGGGAAATCATCATCATCATCATCATCATCATCATCATATAGAATATACAAAACAAGTGATGCACAATGCAATTGCCCACGGACCGATGCCCAGCCAATCCCTGAGCCACGATGCCCCTCCCAGTCAACTCCCCCCAGTTTATATACTGGCCATGACTTCACATGGTATGGAATACCCCTTTGGCCAGTTTGGGTCAGCTGCCCTGGCTGTGTCCCCTCCCAACTTCTTGTGCTCCTCCAGCCTTCTCGCTGGCTGGGCAGAATGAGAAGCTGAAAAGTCCTTGACTTAGTCTAAACACTGCTTAGCAACAACTGAAAACATCAGTGTGTTATCAACATTCTTCTCATCCTAAATCCAAAACTCAGCGTTATACCAGCTACTAAGAAGAAAATAAACTTTATTCCAGCCAAAACGAGGACACTATATCATGCAATAATTTGAGTTTTTTCCCCGTTTGGACTCAGTCTAACAGCTATTTCTTCTATCAAGATTGCTCCAGTCCTTCCCCTCACATGTTTTTTTATTTAATGGGATAACACATATTTCTGAAAGATGAGAAATGTCTTCTTGCAGCTCAACCTCTTTTATAACTAAAGAAAGAAAAAAAAAAAGGGGGGGGGGGGGCGCTAAGCCTGATAGCATTCAGGTTTTATTTCTGTAGGTACTGAAGAGTTGGTTTATCAGTTTTGCTGAATATGTTAAGAGAGAACAGTTATCATTAAGAATGACTTTCCGCTTGTCTTGGACTTCTGGGGTTGTACAAATAAGGTCCCAATCAGCTAAATTTTCCTGCTCTAAGTACAGTTTTGACAAGATATTGAGCCAACAATCTATTCAGGATGGTCTGTAATTTTGGCACAGGGCTTTAAATAAGTACAGAATTGGCATGCTACCTTACATGTATCATAAAAAACCCAGAGATTCTCATATAGGAAATCAATGGCCATTACATTTAAGCAGGTACATAGCAGAGTTCTCTACATACTGCATTTTCACAGGCAGATTGTTCTGCTGTTCTCATACGGCTGGCAACTTGGATATAAGAAAGCGTAAATAATAAAGATCACAATAAACTACAAATCTGAAACCCCCACCAGCTGCATCAGAATCACAGGAGTTTATAACAAACACATTTGAACTTTCTAGCTCCCATGTACAATTCCCACATATTACTTACATATTCTAACTGAATTATGGGATCTGAGTAACTAATGTCCTAATTGTATAACTATCTGCTATTATTACTCAAGTTGAATCCCAGTCTGTGCACCTAAATTTGTCTGTCAAAGCACACAGCATAATTACTACATAAAATTCATCATATTCTACTGTTAATTTTCCTCTTTCAAAGATCACACTACAAATTCCAGCATCATTAAAGAGCTTAGACTCTCATACACTTGCAAAAACTGCCAACGTAATTTTTGGAATGGATATAAAATGTCCTTGGGAGAAAAAAAAAAGAGTAATATCCTTTAAAATATATAAAAAGACTAGAATCATTTAGCTAGAAACAGGAATATGCTTAACTGCCAAGTAACAAAAAGATTGTTCTAAAGGTTTTTTTTAAAAATTATGAAGATATATATTATATTCTGCTACCAATGCTTTTCCGGTGCTCTTCCAGAGTTTAGGTTTGTAATGTGGAGAGAAATTCAAACCTTGGAGAAGGTTCACCTATTCATTGATTATCAGGCCAGAAAGGATCATTACAATATCTAGTCTAACCTTCTGTATGATATAAGACTTCATGTAGTTACTCTTGATCTGAACCCCATAACTTGTGTTTCTCTACAGTGTAGTTTTCAGAAGTTTGTCTTGGAGAATGCAGTTGCAGATCATATCTGAGAATGGAAAGTTCTTATTAGAAACTGTACTTGCAAAGACTTTTGAACGGCTTCTTGAAGTGTCCACCTCAGTAACTGAAAATCTTTGAATCTTTACGGGGTTTTATGTAATAGATCAATGTTTCAGAGAGAAATCACCAGTTCCTACTAAGGAACCTGGAGGAAATTGCACAGCACTGTGGTAACTAGACTTGGATTAACAGAAAATTACTGTATTTCTACATACACTACTAATAAACTTACTGCTTAAAACCACGTGATTTTGCAGTTTCTGTGCACAGATATTTTTATTGCAGCGCATTCACTAGTTATATCAATATTTCATTTGAGCAAGCTAATATAGCTGTAGTTTAAACAGATATAGAACTTTAAATGTATATTTCAAGTATTTCGATCAGTCTTAGTCATATATGGATATACCAGATAAATTCTGCCATATTTGAGAAGTCATAACAGAGTTTTAAGAAGAAGCACAAGACTTACTTTCTTTAAATCGAGATCACAAAATTTTATCTTTTTAGAGTTGTGGGTTTTGAGGGGAATGCATTAAAAAACCCAACAGTCTGTAAGTCAGATATAAAAGGGTTAGTTCTACTCCATTGTTGAATCAGATAGCTTCACACTGAAAGAGATAACTGAAATAAAAATTTCAAGAGCAATACTTGAAACATACAAAATAAAATTTGATTTTGATTTCTTTAGCTGAAACTCCTTCATCGATTTATCAGTAGGATTAGGTCCAAAGCTGACTGGAGTCTCTCTTCAGCTTCTGTTTCCACAAAGGTAAAAATCAGAGTGCCAACATCCAAAATAGTAAAATTTTAATACAGGTTATTGATAGCTTCAGGACAAGAGAAATTCTTTTTAAGTTTCTAGACACTGTGGTTAAGCTGTTATGACAGCAGTTTCCAAAACGTTGAAACATCTAAACTCTGTCCTTGATCTGGCCTTGAATCCAAGCTCTCATTTAAACAAAAACTGGATCTTAAGGTCATCTTATTGACCCATCTTTTGACATGGCTGACTTCAGCTTGGTTATATGTTATAATCACATTTGTTTAAAATTCCCACAGCTTTTAAATAAATGTTTAGTAATGACACTGACTGTAGCGAAGCATGCACCATCTGGCTACAGTATTTTAGCCATACCCATGAAATACATTTCCATCACTTCAGCAAAATTATAATAGCGTACTCTACTTATTATTAAAGCGCATACAGTTTGCAACTCTGTATGTCACATAAACCTTGCAATATAGCATGGTTACATTGAATAAAATAAGAGCTTATGCTATTAGTCTTTCAAGTATCTTTTTCTCTTCTTTTTAGATGAAAGTCCTATTAAAATCTCAACATAGTGTATTGGAGCAACACTTTTACAGCATAATGTGGAAAGTTCCATTAATGAGTTCTTGCTGATCATCTCAAGAGGGAACAAGTGAAAGTGAAAGAGTTTTTCACTATACTATTTTGCATGCTGCTGTCAGCACCCTCTGATAATTGACACACTAATTCAAACTGGCTTCTTCTGGCTTTCCTGGGCAACAGGGATTTTTTTCAAATGATATCTGGAAGATAGGTAAGCTATTTAAAACTGTAAAATGAAGATTTCCATGACACTCTGAAACAGACACTGAGATATAGAAAAAGAATTCAGGAAATGGATTGTGGAGAACGGCCTTCATGTACTTTAGGGGACATATAATTCTCTGAAGATTGGCTATCTGAAGAGTCTTTTAACTCTGTTTTGCTAGTTCTTACCTAAAATAGATCATCAGTAATATTTTTCAGTAATAAAATGACTCTTGAATAAAAACTGAGGTCTTAGTCTTAATAAATACTTGAAGAACACAGTGTACTGCACTTTATAAGATGCTTGTATTTAGTTGAATAGAGCTGAAACAGTAGATAAGCTTTGTGTTCTCAGATCAAGGTGCCTTTTAAAGTTTAAGCTTAATAATGAGTAACAGGTAGAAGTGAATCAGATCAGAATTTATGTTTTCAGAAACTATATTCATCTTCTAAGTCAAAGGAAAAAAAAAGAAAAATCTGATTCAAGGAAAAAAACTAAAGCTCCTAAAAATTGCTGTGTCCCAGCTAAAGAACTGGCATTCCTCCATTGCACCGGAGATGTGCTTTTGCAGATAATGGAAAGAATGTCTGCAGAGACTGCAGTAGATAGTAAAAAAATCTGTGGGTGCCTTCCATGTCTTTTTATTACAAAGAGAGGATGTGCGGGTGAAAGTAATATGATTAAATTCTGTATACACATACTGGTAAATTTACTGGAAGGAAGTTTAGAGAAGAATATCTGTGATTGAAATTTCAAAGGTGCAAAGACTGCAAAAAAAGTAACTTTTCCTGTGAGAACTTCCTCAGTCATTTAACATCTGAAAACTAATCTAACCAGATGGAGCTGCAAATTCTGAGTAGAATGAAGGAACACAGGCACAAGTATCTACACAACGCTGTTGTCCTGCCTCAGTGACTGCACATATGCACATTTTGCAGTTTCATTTTTTCACTGTTGGCTTTATGACTTTAATTTTATAGTTAATATTACTTTAAAAAAAACCATTAAAATAAATATTAGTATTGCTTAAAGGAAAAGGAGGAAAAATGTGTAAGAAGTTGTATTTTGTGATGGATCATGGCAAAATAGTGACAAAGGACTAGGCTGCAACTTGACTTACTTGGCATAATGTGTTCATGAAACTGATTGGCACAAAGTAGTATGCCTAAAGAGTGTATCAAAAAACACTTAGGAATTTGTTACTACTAAAACTTCATTCCTTCATTCACTATAAAACTCTGCTTAAAAAAAATCTATTTTGAAACGTTGTAGGAGAAAACTGGTGTCATATTTTCCTCTCAGGTTTTTAGTAGTTTTTTTCAGGTAACAACTTTTACTTGCCTCTCCCTTAGGATTTATGGACAGCGGGGACTGTTCTACCTTATTTGGTACAGAAGAGTTTACATTACAAAGTATCTGTGCTTGTTTGCCACCTTGTAGTGCCCATACAGGTCCCTCGGCTTCTGTTTCACCCTCTGTCAGCTCCATCTTTATTTCTGTATTCTTCTAACAAAGAAAGTGTTGAACTAGTGGTTAGCAGATGTTGTAAGTGTCCTAGGACTCATAGGACTGGTTGCTTTGGAGTTGTTTGAGTAGTCCCATCTCCAGGAAGCTGAGAAATTCTCACGAAAATTTGTTCTACGTATTAGAGTTATATGCACCTATTTCCAAGCCTGACTTGATCATGTTTCATATTGCTGTCACTGAAGTCACACATGAACAAATCCATCACATACCACTTCAGTATCCCACTTCACCATGCTATACAGTTATCAAAACCCAAAATGTATCCTTAAAAAAAGCAATCTTTTTATATGAGGTTTATCACCCTACTGGGTTAATATTGCCTATAATAAGAAGATTTATAGGACTGACAAACCTGGGAACCTATTTCATGTCTTGATTGAACTGGTTTTCGTCTTCTGGAAGGAATATCCACTTGTGTATTGTTTCTGTTCTTATCCCAGCCTGATTTCATCCCATTACGCTTTGAGACACTTCTCCCTTAGCATCCTTCTTATCTAACAAGTCAGAATGTCCCTTCTTCAATTCTGAGCTGAACACAGTCTTGCCTTGCTCCCCTTACCATCCATAACCTACCATGGGGTTCAGATATTATATTCCCTGCATATCAGACAGATTTCTCTCAACTCCTTGTAGCCTGTTGGATTGATAGACTATGTCTGTACCGCTAAGAAGGGAGACAGGTATTCCCCTCCCGGTAGGGAATTGTTACGAGATAAAAGTAGCTCAGCCAAGACTAGGTCAGAAGAGTTCTGAGCATCCTGAGGACTATCTAGTCAGTACAAACACTATTGCCTTTTATTAGAAATGGAAATATGTTATTTACCAGGATGCAATTTGTAAATGTACTCGAAACTGCCAGTGATTTAATCAATTATATGTTTCAAAAGCTTGCTAGAGAAAGCAGGTTCAATTTGATGCACAGTACATGAAAGCTTGATCTTGAGAATTTGCCTAGTCAGGTATTAATTTACCTATTCTGTAGTTCTAAATATTTGGAGAAAAGTAGCTATAAGCTGAATTACTGAACAAAAATCTGGCACAAATGAAAAACATGAGTTTCTATTTTCTATATCTAAAAGGTGATTTTAGGTCTATTTCAGACTAATGCAGAACTTGAAGATTTATTTAGAAGCACTGGGTTAAAAGCAACATGAATGAGACCTTCAGTCAAATAGTTTAAGTGCTATCCAAAAATACTAAAGGATTAACCTCAATAGCAGCAATATAGTATCATCTCATATGTAAGGATATTATAGTGTCTCCCGTCATGTGTGACTGTGGCACATTGCTCTCATGGTGAAAGCATCACAGAAATATTGAAATTTCCTATTTGAAGGAAAACATCTTTGAAATTCCTCAAAGGGAAAACTGAAATCATCCTGCAGAGATCTCCATGAAGCAGTTCCAGACTTTCCACAGAAGATAGGAGCTATAAAGAAGTATAAGTGCAACATTACCCTTTTATCTGGAGTTACTATATGGTATATCAGATGAAAAGTCACTGCAGTTCCTCAGAAAATAGTGGCCTAAGAATTCAATGTTGAAAGATTAAATTAGTCATAGAAAGCATATGACTGGTAAATGTACTAAAAATGAATGCAAATAGCCACAAAGTAGCATGTAAAACAATGTGGATATAAAAGATGGTGTTGTGCTTAGAAATGCTATTCATTGTGATTTCATGTGTCAGTGTTGTTAAAGTTATTACAAAGACTGGTAGATTTAGGATGATACTATTTCCAAGATACGGTCTTTCCAAGATAAGCCTTTATGGTAAGATGTAGTACACATACAAAAAATCAAAATAATAAAAAAATTTATATTTCTTAATAAACACTTTAATTTAAAGGCAAACTTTCAAAATTTAAACTTTCAAATGTAATTTTTTTCATGATGTTTAATAGTTTAACACTTTAATATCCAAATTGTACAACCTGAAAATGCATAGTCATTTTCTTAGCAATTATTAAAGGCTGCTGTATCAGAGAACCTGGGGTTTTTTTTCTTCAGGTGGATCTCTAGGATACTGAGACTTACCAAATCATAATGCAGCTTGTGTAATTTGTGTACAGATGTGCTTATATGTCCAGCCGTGTGTCCATCTTCAATGAGGTCTGAACACAAAAGACCTTGAATGTAACATTGTAAATGTATCAGCCTGGGGAAAAGCTTTTATCGGTGCTCAGATGCATGCATAACTTCTTTTTGTTAGTTACAGGGCTCATGGATCTACTTGTTAAAGCAATACTACAAAACAAAATGATTTTATAATACAAGATTCCATTCAGTGCTTTACCAGTACAGTATATTCTTTCTTTCATGAAACACTGTACGTGGCAATTTTTTCTATACATCAGAATAGAGAGATTATCTCAAAAATCAATTTCTAAAAATAGAGTATTGGGGGGGGGGGGGGGGAAAACCCTGTATAGATTAAAAATAAAATTAGGAAAATAACTGGTACATATTTAACTGTGTTTATATTGATCAACCTGTTGCACTCTGGGAAAAAACAAAAACAAAGAGAAAAAAAGCCCCATTGGTTTCTTTTAGCTTCTGTTTGCTTTTCTTCCTCTCATTTCTCATCCTCCTGTTAAGGCTACCTTTTTCAACCACGTCTTTTCTTTTCCACATTTCTACAACCATTCAGTTCTGCTATCAATCCCTAGTAGCAAATATTAAATAGGCTGTACTTCCGCAGGGACTGACTGTCAGCAGTGCCTCAGCAGGGGTTAGTTTTCTTTTTTCCCTATCCGTATTGACACTTTTTTTTTCTCCTCTCTCCCCTTCCCCGCCCTCCCTTCCCCAAAGCATCTTCATCCATGGACAATCCACAATAAAGATCTGGAATTGGTAGAAGGAACTGAAAACAAACAAGAACCATCACTGTTATAGAGGGCAGGTAAGTGTAATACTAGTTTCCTTCTACATACAGTGGCTCTTCAGGCCTTTCAGTGCTGCATAATCCCATTTTCTGAAAAGGTTTTAATTCACAATTTAATGCTACCAGTGGAGGAAATAGACTGATGTGATTTCAAGCAGAGGACAAGGAAAGACAAACTATGCTTATGGCTAAAACTATACCCTGATTTAAAAAAAAATAATAATTCTGTCATTAAAAACTTTAGATTGCAAACTGGGATGTAGAATTACTAAAATATTACTTGAAAAGTGACAAATTTATGCTGTTCATTGATCACAAACCACTTCCACCACTATGTAGGTTGAAGGACACAAATCACAGAATTATTAAGTGATATGTTTCCATGCAATCAAATGCTTTAAAGTATCAGGCAGCACATGCAAAAAAATACCTGACTTTTAAAGCCAGTTGTTCTGATTCTCATTTCCTTCAGGTGAACAGAGAAGAAGGCGGCCAACCTCATGGCAGATATTCTTCCACAGCCTCCCTACCTATGAAATCAAGCAGAGGCAGGCATAGACAGGCATACCTATGCTGGATTTTCTGCCTGAATAACATGAGCAGGAATGTGTCAGTTCATAACATCACTGTCATGGAACAGCAAGACATACCTGTACCTGCTGAAACTGTTGCAGAAAGAACCGCTACAGTTTTTATACTCAGATAAACCTGGAAGCTGAGAAATATATTTGCAAGTACAATGGACTTTTTTTTTTCTGATAAACCATTCTTAGTCCTTTAAAGAGCAATGTAGACTTAAGTAAAATTCTCATTAGTCTTTCCATTAAGTGCTATTTTGCACCACAATTCACACAACAAATAAACAAATTAACTTTTCTCCATCTCTCTCATATATCTGGATTTATGATTTAGAGGTTTAAAAGGGCAGTAAATACAACATCTGGAATATCTTTTACCTTTGAGTAGGTCTATCAGAACAGAGAAATAACCTAGTTTGATAATAGCCAAGAACGTAAAGCTATTCAGTCCTTCCTAATTACACTAGCTGTTTGTAACTATAGACCAATTTTTCCTTATCACGGGAAATGAAAGTTTTAGTTTAGTTTACCTTAGTTTCATTCACATTTTTATTTATTTGTTATTGCTACTGTCTTCTTCTTGGTATAGAATCCTCAATCCACTCATTTCTATTGCAAAATAATTTCCTTAGAACTTTCATTTACATGAAAAGAAGTAAAAATAGCTTTTGATCCAATATCTTTTACTGCATTATCTGTCATGGGTTCCTTTTGTTCCCTCATTTGCTTGGATTTTTTTTTTTTTCCCAAGGTTTCTTCATTATGCCTGAAGCATGTCCTTGTTTCCAATGTCTGCTATGTAACTCTAATGTCCCTCAACACAGTAGGACAGGCATGGGAGTCTGATGTTGTATTTACTGCATGAACAACAACTTAATTAAGTCGTGCTTTAGAAATATCATCAGTGCTTTGTTGCTACTATTGCACTTGGGCATGTATCACATTGTTCTGACAAACGTGTTGGGAGAATTGCTTTGTAGTTCGTCTTGTTTCTGGAAAACTACTGGCTAAGGACCCTGGAACAAATTGTTTCTATTGCACAACTGGGGATAATGCTCTCAGTTCCAAAAATGAGCACAAAAGAGTCAGGTTGAGGACCAAAGTTCTTTCAAAGCAGTACACAATCTGAATCAGAATTAGACCTACTTCACTTTCATTGATATCTCATATGTCTGACATAGAAGACTGTCTTTGTTTCTTTTCGCTACTTTAATAATACAGAAAACCAACAATAAAATTCCTTCTTCCATTCCTCTTTATAAGTACAGCTAGGGAAGGCAGGAAAATAGAGAAGAAAATACTTTATTATGCATTCTATGAAAGCTGGACCAGCATTTTCTGTTCTATTCAATTGCCTCACACTCTGTGCGGTATATTCAGTTGTATCACGTAGGTGTAAATGAAACCAGTGGGCTTTATTCTCCATCAGTTTCCAGCAAGTGTGTTTATTTGTGCCTTTGTGAAGTAAGTACAAGGTGAATCTGAACTAAGATAAAAAACACTTTTTCAGAATTACCATCCTTAGATAATGCAAAGAGACCACAGTGCTGGAAGGATCATTATGGAACAGACCTAGCGAAGGAAGGCTAAAGCTAGTGTTCAGACATTACTTAAATTCCATAAAAACAGAATGCTATGATAATTATATGGGAAAATTTGTTGATATTGGAAACAAGGATGAACTAAAACCACAGGGTTCCTACCACTATAAACCCACAACTGTTAACAGTATAGACAGCAATAAAAGGTTTCACAAAGTAGAGTTTAACCCATGTTGTTACCTTCAGAACTAATTTTGTGCAGTTCGTATCTCTTCATATATAACTAAAAAAATTATTCAAAAAGTCTACTTAAAATTTCTGGTCTAAAGTCTCCTCATGTATTTGCTGATTCTTCACATGTTATTGTTCCAGTTGGAATACTAGAATCATGGAATCACAGAATGGTTTGGGTTCAAAGGGTCCTTTAGAGATCATCCAGTCCAACCTCCCTGCCATAAGCAGGGACACCTTCCACTAGACCAGGTTGCTCAAAGCCCCATCCAATCTGTCCTTGAACACTTCCAATGACAGGGCATCCACAACTTCTCTGGGCAACCTGTTCCAATGTCTCACCACCCTCATTGTAAAGAATGTCTTCCTTATGTCCAGTCTAAATCTCCCCTCTTTCAGTTTAAAACCACTGCCTCTTGTCCTGTCACTACAGTCCTTGGTAAAAAGCCTCTCTGTACCTTTCCTATAAGCCCGTATGTCTTTTTTTTTCTTCTTCTAAGTAAGCATCCCCTCAGTTTCTGGCTATCAGCTTCTTACAAACATAAGATAGCCTCACAAAATTATCTGTATACCAAGCCCTTGTTATATTCCTCTGAATAACTGTTATGTTGGTAAATGCATGTGGAAGGAGTGTCTGCTCTTTTAAGGGTGTCTAGGCAACAACCTTTTCAATGCAAAAAGGGATAATAAGTAGGAAGCCATAAACAAGAACATACAAAGCACAAACCTCACTGACAAGTGATAGGAGGGGCCGTAGGAGAACCAAACCTGGTCAGTCACACTAATTGATAAGGGTATGTGGGACTGTGAAAATATTTCATTAAGATTGTCTGATCAAGAACTTTATCAAATGGTTTGCTAGGGAAAATGGGGAAGCCAGAAACAAAATGTAGAGAGACACAAACCTGGCAGACAAACATAATGGAGACAAAGACAAGAAACAAACCTGGCCAGTCACAGTAACTGATGGGCTATGAAGAAACTGTAGGCAAACCAGGACTTTGCTGCTGCTAAGGATGCAAACCTGAGGGTCTGGGATATTAGGGGTTGGGCTGTGTGGATCAGTAAGACTGTGCCAGCTGGTGCAGGGCAGGGGGATAAGGGAGGAACAAAGCAGGAACAGACAGAAAAATGTATAAAAGGGGCCAGTCAGGTGCAAAACAGGGCCCATCAGTACGCTCGTCTGGTTGAGCCCTGCACCTTATCACCCCAGTCTGTCCTGTTTTATTAGTTCCTTTCTTAATGAGCTCTCTGCATAATCTCACTCGCTATCTCACATGTACCAGTGCTGCAAGGACTCCGTGCCAGCCACTGGGAGGACTGGTGTGAGGGGATTGGGTGCTGCTTGCTGGATTCAAACTGGGGCTGTGGGCACCCCTGGCCTGTGGTGTCAGCTACTGGAGCCAGTGGGGTTCTAACCTCCAGCCACTGGGATGGGAGCGGTGTGTTTCCCAAAGAACAGCTACAAGGGGGGACCGAAGTGAGTGAGGAGCTCGGTGCTGGAGCATGACTGCTGGTGTCGTGGTTTAAGCCCAGGCAGCAACTAAGCACCACACAGCCGTTCACTCACTCTCCCCCCACCCAGTGGGATGGGGGAGAGAATCAGAAGGTAAAAGGTAAAACTTGTGGACTGAGATAAGAACAGTTTAATAGAACAG
This sequence comes from Haliaeetus leucocephalus, assembly GCF_000737465.1. Classification (NCBI taxonomy): domain Eukaryota; kingdom Metazoa; phylum Chordata; class Aves; order Accipitriformes; family Accipitridae; genus Haliaeetus; species Haliaeetus leucocephalus. The sequence goes on from NW_010972898.1 coordinate 3,412,456, forward strand.
AAAAGAAGAAGCTAATAATGGTAATGATAACACTAATAAAATGACAATAATAATAAAAGGATTGGAATATACAAAACAAGTGATGCAGAATGCAATTGCTCGCCACTTGCAGACTGATGCCCAGGCAGTTTCTGAGCAGGGATCTGTCCCCCCAGGCCAACACCCCCAGTTTATATACTGGGCATGACATCACATGGTATGGAATACCCCATTGGTCAGTTTGGGTCAGCTGCCCTGGCTGTGTCCCCTCCCAACTTCTTGTGCCCCTCCAGCTTTCTCACTGGCTGGGCATGAGAAGCTGAAAAATCCTTGATTTAGTCTAAACACTACTTAGCAACAACTGAAAACATCAGTGTTATCAACATTCTTCTCATCCTAAATCTAAAAAATAACACTATACCAACTACTAGAAAGAAAATTAACTCTATGCAAGCTGAAGCCAGGACCACGGGTCATAGCTGGTGTGCCTGGTGCTGGCTGCTGGAGGCAAGTGTCTGTACCTCACCCAGACTGGATGTGCATAAGGTGTCCATGTGGATTTGCTGGCAAACTCCGAGCTGGACCGGCCGGCGAGTCGGGGACCCGTGGGGCGGGTAAGGGGGGCCGGGATGCGGGCAGGGGTGCCGGGCGGGCAGAGGGTCCGTGCGGGTGCTGGGGGGATCATCGAAGGTGCCGGTGCAGGTGGAGAGTGCGGTGTGTGTGCTGCAGCAGGGACCTTCTGCCTCTGCCAGCCCCAGAGGAGGGGGGGACGTGGCTGGGCTGAGTCCTGAGGGGGGGCTGCTGGAGGCACCCCCTGCTCCGTCTGACAGGCCGTGGCTGTGTCCTCGGTGCGTGTCCGTGTCCGTGTCCGTGTGATACACGCTCAGTCTCGGTACTGCAGCAGTTTCACTAGTGCAAAGGGGAAAGAGGCAGATGCGTCCCTCCGCCTGGGCAGGGACCCCGGGACCCCGGGCACCGGGCTGGGCTCCAGCGGCCGGGCAGGAGGGTCCTGCGCAGGCGCAGGTGGAGTGGGTGTCCGCTCCTAACTTCTCTTAACAATATACTCCAAACCTGACTGGGTTCTGGCACTAGTACCTCTTTCCCTAAGGACACTATGACCAAATAAATAAATACTGGTCCAAACCCCTCTTTTAAATTAAAACACGGTTTGTTCTTTCTCCCAAGAGACTGAGTTTAGTGATATAAATGTTAGACCCCAAAAAGTCATTCCCAAGTCAAAAGGCAGTCCAGTTACCATAGTATTTAAGGTCAACTAGCACTAAACTATCTTTCAGACTGACTCTTAACAGGAAGACCATGTTTAGGGAACTTGGGGCCCATGCAAATTAGATTTCCTTAATGATTTCTGCAATTGTTTCCCTGAGAGGCTTGAGTATTCTATAGCTTGTCTATTGCCATAATAGCAATACACCCATAGCTATATCAGCAGAACCCACGTGTAGAGAAACCGTATGCCAAAAAGGACTTTTTTCTCTTAGCAAATTTGCAGAATTTCACCATGTAGTATTAGTTAAAACAACAAAATGTCTGGTTTTAACAACTCAGACATTTTGCTCCAAAAAGGCTGTACTAGCAAAATTATACAGTGTAGTCCAGGTCTGAATTTACTCTTCACGTTATGGTGCAGATATTTTCTACCAAAACCATTATGTAAAATGTTAAAATATTTAAGCCATGCATATGTTGCAATATCTTTTATTTGGTTTAGATCTCTAAATTAGGTCTGCAATTTAAGAGTACTCATTTCTCTTCATTGACTATGATGGGAGATTAACTCCATAGAGCCATTTATACTGGAGTATAAATGCTTGTATTTTATCGTATGAAGTACATACCTTGTAACAAACATTATATCCACCTATTCTGTATTCACAATGTCAGCTCTGTAGAGAAAGGACAATTGCCTCGGTATGTGTTTGTACCATGTGAAAAGCAGTAAAGTCTTGATCCATAGCAAATGTTTTTAGGCACCATGGGTAATAATAATACAGTGGTAAGTAGTACTAATACTAAAATGAATAGGTATGGGAAAGTATTCTCTTTTGTAACGTATACTGGGATGCAGGACCCAAGAAAAACAAGCCTACATAAATTATGATAAAAAGCTGTCTGACATTTTCATCGAGATGAGTGGATATGGTTATATAAATTTATAGAAATGGATAAATGACATACTATAGGAAAAAAAGTGTAGAGCCATTTTCTTGGTTTGGGGCTGAAAAACACTTATTAATATTTTCTGTCAAAGACTGCTATTTCTGTAACACTATTTCTGTATTTCTTTAAGAGACTGTATTATATGTCAACAAGCCTATAGGGCATTTCTGTGAATAAACAAATTCTAAAAAGAAATGTAGTTTTGAAAACTGTGTCATTGTTTTGTCTTTCAGACTTGATCATTGTTTCAGCTTCATATTTGACTAAAAGCATGAAAATAATTCTCTCAAATTGGAGAATTATATCCTTTTAAGCAATCCTAGGTTACTATTTTCCTGGATTTCTTACAACCTAAGTGGTTGTGTCAGAGCCCTGTGCTTCTCTGAAGCACAAAAGCAGAAATTTTTTTAGCTGACAATGTTTTGTTTCACACTATATAAAGAAAACACACCTATTTTTCATTATTAGTACTTCTTCTATTCATTTCTCAGCTACCATAATAACAATAGATTAAAATATTGCAGTACCAGGGCTTAAAAAGTTATGATTGTATACAAAAAAATGAAGTTGATTCCACAATATTAATGGTTATTTTGCAAAGGCAATACTTTCTATTTCTCTTTCCACTTTGAAACATGATTCTAAATTTTTTACCCATATAGTCATTAAGATTTACCAGAAAATGTAACTGCTGTTAATTGTGGTGTTAACCTTATGAGGGTAACTTCCCCTTTGTACACCTCCTTATTTATGAGCCCTGAACATTTTTGATCTTTTACCCATAATGTAGTGCTAGTGGTACTGTAGGGTATTTTGAAGCATTAGCTGTTACAACACACTGGAGCAATTACTGAAATTATGTGTGCTTTTTTTTTTTCCCCCCTTTTTTCTTTTTTTCTTTTAAGCTGTCTGGACAGATCTCATGTATGTATTCAAACATGCACCAGGGAATGTTTACAAAGCTTTTATGGTGTGCTTTAAGCAGCTACACATTTTTTGGTTTTGAGAGAGAGCTTTGCCCTGGAGGAGAAATCCTTCAGAGATAAGAAGAAAGGGAACACAAGGACTCAGAAAAAAAAGTTTCGCAAATGTGGAGAATGATTAGTACAAAGGAAGGAGGAGGAGACATCTGTTGATTAAATGATTTTTAGAGATAATTAAGTGCATTCATCCAGAAATAACAAACATTACACATCGTTTGCAGGCACACATGGCTTTCTTGAAAACAAGAGAGAATTAAACAGAGCCTACAAAATAATCAGCAGCTTGGGGCCAGTCAAAACTGTGTCACTGGCATGACCTTCCAGATTTTGTACAAGCTTTTATGAAGTAGTAGTAGTAACCAGGTGCTGAGTGCTAAATTAAAAGGGTCTAAATATAGATGTAGGAAGCTGAAATGAGGCAAACATTTTCAAAAGTATTGTTCAACTTTTAATTTCTCAATTAATCAATTAATATTCACCATTAATACTACATAATTCCATTTATTTCTGTCATTCTCACCTCAAAAAACTCACGTCTGTTTTCCAAAACAGGTTAGGTATTTTTATAAAGAAGTCATCCTGCTGAGAAGCTTCTGATACTTTATGTAATATGACAGAAGTATGAAGAAGAATTCAAGGACAAGACGCACTGCAGTTCAGAGGAGTGATGTTCTGTGAACTACAGAGTTAGGGCTACTATATATCTTAAAGAGCAAAGAATGAACAAAACTATGTTAATGTAATTTTTTTTGCCACCATTTCTGCTCAGAGTATTTGTCATTATTACTATGTTTGATACCTATTTATACTGTGACTTCACTTAAATAGTCAAAAATTGTTAGTTCTTTCTTCAAGGGAAATGACTTCTGGTCAGAGTGGTCTTTGGGGGTTCATGTTTCAGAGTTAGCACTTGGAAAAGACTTACTTCCAAATGTTCTGACATTGGCAAATAATTGAAATAGTTACTGTTGCAACCAAGTTTCACCATGTAGAAAAGCCATACAAGAAGAATTTTCACCTCTGCTTTTCCTTCCAGTCCTTCTGTACACATATTTATGCTCATGTAAGTCTTTGACTCTGGGCTCTGTCTTCTGTTCTTGGACGCCACACCGAGAGCACCAGTAATAGAACTGGGAGGAGCAAGGTGGCAACAAAAAAACAACAAAACCATTTGTACCTGTGGCTAAGACTTAATCTCTAAACCTTCACATTTTCTGTATGCAGTGCTAGTTTGGGATCAGATTCTATGAAGGGAGATGCTGTATTTTGACAAGAATATCATCTGTGTTTGACCAAGGTAGACACATGGTGGACATGTTTGACCCTAGGTAAGTCATTACTGAGCCTTTTCCTGACTAGCGCTTTATGAGAGAGTGTGGTGGGTTGACCTGAGCTGACTGTCAGGTGGCCACCAAGTTACTCTATCACTCCCCCTCCATCAACAGGACAGAGGGAGAAAATATGACAAAAACCTCATGGGTTGACATAAGGACAGGGAGATTACTTACCAATTACCATCATGGGCAAAACAGACTCAACTTGGGAAATTAAATTTAATTTATTGCCAATTAAATGGAATAGGATAATGAGAAATGAGAACAAATCCCCCCACCCCTACCTTCTTCCCAGGCTCAACTTCACTCTCAATTCTTCTGCTTTGTCCCTCTGAGCAACACAGGGGGATGGGGAATGGGGATTGTGGTCGATTCACAACACTTCATCTCTGCTGCTGCTCCCTCCTCACACTCTTCCCCTGCTCCAGTGTGGGATCCCACCCATGGGAGACAGTCCTTCATGAACTTCTTAAATGTGGGTCCCTCCCATGGGCTGCAGTTCTTCATGAACTGCTCCAGCACAAGTCCTTTCCACAGGGTGCAGTCCTTCAGGAACACACTGCTCCACTGTGGGTCCTCCACAGGGCCACAATTCCTGCCAGGAGCCTGCTCCAGTGAGGGCTGGCCATGGGCTGCAGCTTCCTACAGGACACATGCACCTGCTCTGGCGTGCGGTCCTATTCGGACTGCAGCGTAGATATCTGTTTCACCGTGATCCTCCATGGGTTGCAGGGGTACAACCTGCTTCAACATGGTCTTCACCACAGTCTTCCCCACGGGCTGCAGGAGAATCTCTGCTCCAGCACCTGGAGCACCTCCTGCCCTCCTGCTTCACTGATCTTGGTGTCCGCAGGGCTGTTTCTTTTCACATATTCTCACTCCTTTCTCGCAGGTGCTGCTGCAAAAAGGTTTTTCCCCTTTCTTAAATACATTATCACAGAGCTGCTACCAACATCGCTGACTGGCTCAGATTTGATCCAGCTGGAACTGGCTCTGTCCAACATGGGAGCAGCTTCTGGTGTCTTCTCACAGAAGCCACACTTGTAGCCCACCCGCCTGCTACCAGAACCTTGCCACATAAACCCAATATAGAGAGCTAAAAACCCCACAGATTGGGATGAGCAGATGAACATGTGAGCCAGGCCACTGCTGGTATCAGAGATGACTAAAGCTTGAGGAATCAGCAACAGCCCATGCAGACACTCTGTTTAGCAAGGCTGAAGGAATGTTCATACTGATACACAGCAGTAAGCTACAGAGGAACTTTTCTCATACAGTTAGATTGGCCAGATTCGAATCAGTTTTCTATTAATTTATTTGCTTGTTTAGTTTGAATTTCTCCATTGCAAAACAGGAAATAAAAGTAGTGCTGGTAAGGAAGCTGTTTATGTTGCTACAAGAAGTTACAGAAAATCCCAGAAGACAGTATCCAGTGCATCCAAAAGACTTTGTGAATAAAAACTATGATAGGAAAGTGTTGGCATTCAACACATAACTAAGTGCTCCCAAAGACTCCAGGCTTGCAGTCCTTGAACTTCAGGAGAAGACATAAAATAGGCCAGATGCTAAACAGAATGAGCTAATTCTCTGCCTAAACCAGTTCTGAAATGGACCAAGGGATTTTATTATCTCCCAGCCATAAGAAATATGATTGCCCCTTTTCCCAAAGACTAGATTCTTCTATGTATACATATGGCTATTTTCAAATGTGTGTTAAGTGGAATGTGTCTTCCCTTTAAACATATAAGGTACTCATATTTTCCCTACCTATTGAAGCCAATATGTTATCATAATCTTTACTACCTAAGAAGGATCAGAATGAGATTACAAATAGATTAACAGATTTAACAAAAGGACCTAAAAAAAGTATAAAAACTTTATTTTCACACATTTCAGGAAAGAATAATTCATTTAAAAAAAAATTAAATCCAAAAACCTAGACCTCTGTCTAAGCTCATAAAAAGATTGAAGACAAATAAGAGGCTTTCATTTTATATTTTCCTATTCTGTTCCTCTACTACACCTGTTAACCCATAGTTTTTACTCTCCTCTTTTCATTTGTAAGGTACCTTTATTTATTTTTTTAGCACAGGCAAAACTCTTCTTCCCTATTTTTTTGCTTTTTGACTGAATATAACCAAATTTCATATGTAATATTCTATCCTACTGTAATATGAGCAAGATCTGGCTATTTTCCCAATTTTCTTCATTGCATGTATTGATACATGTCAATACATGTCAATGTACATGTCATGTATTAATACACTTTCAGCTCACACAAATTATTACATATTTACTAAATCGATATGTGTGCATGTTTGTTTACCTCAGTTCCTTCAGTTAATGAACTATACAGATCTTCTAATTTAGGTACACAATTTAAATATTACTGTAGCAAAAAAATACTACTGCAAGAAGAGGAGTAATCAAATTCCCTACAGAGGCAGTGAAGATTCAGGTTCTAATTTCTGCATAAGAACTGGTAAAAAATGCTAGGCATACACACCATGTTCACCTGCCTGAATCAGTTTTTCTCATCACCTTCAGAGGATAAGACTTAATCAAGTAGGGATTTTTCTTTCTAATAGGAAAAAAAAAAAACAAAAAAAAAACCCAGAAAAAAAAACCCCACAAAACAAAACAGAAATTGAAAATAGCATCTGAGCCTACCATGGCATTTATAATCTCTCCACAGATAGATAGTCCCATCCCTACGTGTGAGCCCTAACTGTTGTATAACATTAGTTTGCATTCCTCCTAACTCCATTACACTCTCATCCGTGACTGCACAGTGATCTAGCCTCAAAAAATGTAAGATCTCCTACTGAGGATACTCCACAGATTGGTTGTCACAGCAGTGTCCTAGGAGACGCAAGTTCAAAGCCTTTCCATCTGACAGGGTCAAAAAAACAAGCTTACAAATTCCTACTTCATGCTTAAGCTACATCACAGCTATCAAATGAGACATGACATTTAAACACAAACTTGACAGTGGCAAATCACATTTATGTTTTGGGGTTTCTTAGTGGACTTCAGTCACGCATATGAGTCACATCTGAGTTCCCACCTGAAGAGAAGTACCTGTTCCCTCAAAACAGGCACTTCTGAGCAGGCATGACAAATTAACTGTCATTGGCAAGTGAGCATTCAGGCTAAGAAGAAGAGTAAATAATGAATTTCAGGGTAAAGCAGTCCTAGAATGTAGGCAGACTGAGATGCTGTGTGGCACTAAAGAGGGTTATAGGTGACTAAATTCCAATTAATGGGGATTTTTTTCTATTGAGCTCCATGACATGAACAATCTTGTCCTCTTATTTGGAATTGCAATACAATCTAGAGCACCTTTTCTGTCTTACTTGATTCAGCCTTAACATATACTTGGTTTTGGCTTCACTCTTCCTCCATCTCTAGTATCTATGTCATGAAATCAACAGATTAGAAGTGTTTTCTTTTTAAGTAGTCATTTTTTCCTGCCTTTCTCCTCTGCACAGTGTTATCCCATGTATTTATGCTTTGTCCAGTTTGACTTAACTAATCCTACTGATATAGCTTTTTCCCACCACAATTACAGTCTAATACATCAGGTCTCAGGCTTGGAAATTTCTGATCTTCACCTCAACTTTGACTGCTTTAATTTCATTGTATTGTTTTCCTACTACATACACATTTTTCTGTGATCCTTTCCATTTCTATCTTTGGTATGTACATCTTTGAGCAATAGCTAGGGGATTATCATGAAGCTTTTTTGCTGCCTCTTAGCAAATCTGTGAATACTTACATTCTTTTAATCTCTGCTTATCTTATATCAAATCAGCTTAATTCCCTGACCACTTAGTTGCTTTATTCTTTTCAATTCATCAGTGTATTTCTGGTAAAGAGGTGGCCAGATGTGAATGCAGACTTGAATCTTATCACTATATATTTAAAGTAGTTGTGTGAGATAGGTTTTGAATCAATGAACAAAGACTTCAAGAGACATCAGTCAAGCTGACATATTAAGAAAGTTACATTTGCTCCTGAAAATTTTATATTTGCCTACAAAATGAGAGGGATACATCTTAGCGTTAAGAACAGCAACTCCTGAACAGAAGCAGACAAATCAGACTTTATGTCATCTGAAGCCTGTAAACTACACAAGTTGAGGGAGGACCTCACCTGTAAACTCCAAGTAGTTTCAAAAAAAATGAAACCATAGATTTTAAAAGTTAGTAAACAAAAAATACAGGAAAGGGAGAAAATCACTAGAAATTACATGAGTACTGCTATATTAGAACAACTTCTGAGATGCTTGGGGACCTCATCTCTCATTGAAAATAAAGATGAGTGATCAGTTTATGAAAAGGACCTTATTAGATCACTCTGTCACCGCTGCATATAATTCAAAAGACATGAATCACTCAGCTACTGTCCCACCTTTTAATTCCATAAAAGGGCATCTCATAGCTCCAGAAGTTCAAGTCCCTTTCAGAAAGGGAAAATAGGACTTGACATTTGTTTGATTCCTAAAGGAAAATATTTATATGTATACACATGTTCTTCCAGACTAGAAGTGGAGCTTATCTGTACCTACTGGGTTCAGTTTTCTACTCATCTATCAATAATTTACATATTTCAGAAGTTTCAAAATTGGGGATTTTTCTTACTTGTCTCCCTCATACCAACACACAAACAAACCTATCTACAAACTAATAAACTAACTAAGCAAGTATCAGGCTAAAAACAGAAGCCTAGTAACTGCTCTTACAATTGGAATCACACACACACGTGCATGTAAATATACATAAATATGTAAACATATATGCCATATTAAAATATATATAAAACATATGCAATATGTATATATTTTGATATATAATTTATATTTTTATATACATATACTTTATAAATTCTATGTATATATTTAAAATAGCATTTAAAAAAGTCTTTGTTCCTTTTTAACAGTATTGTGATGCAGGGACATATCTGTGACCAGTCTTCCACTACATTTAATCTCATAAACGTAAGCATTATTCATTTTAACATAGCAAATGCCTTTTCTATAATGGATATGTAATTGGTGCTAAATGAACTATGCTCATGGCTCTGCTTTGTTTGGTTATATATTTTTTAAAGGTGTGGAAAATAAAATCCACTCTTTATGATCTTTTTTTCTCTGTTTAGTCCTGCCAACCTGTAATGCCAACCAGTCACAATTACTAAGTTTTTTCTTGTTTATTGTGAGAATTTTATTTTCATTTTGGCTGAGATCACAGATTATTTCTGTATCTACCACTGAACAGCCTTTACACAATAAGAACTTTGACTTAACACAAGTCTAGGCCAGATTGAAATTAAAAATAGGAAAAGGGAAGATTTGTAGACCACTGCCAGTCCCAAATTATCAGAGTTTCACTCTTCCAATTACTGGTTATGAAACCAGATTATTTGACTGTCATTTATATGGAAAAATAGAAGTGTTTTCAGTCATTCAGTAAAAATGTTCATGTTTGTGAAATGTTAGTGACATTTTTCATTGAAGCAATGCTTTTTTCAACCAGTTCTGCTGTTCAAATAAAGATAGAGTTCATGGAATACATCTGAAGCCCAAAACAAGCAAAAAGAATGGACACATAAGACAAAACAAATTAAACCAAAATGAACACGTTACATCATGTTAGCCATTAACACAACTGGAGCATTCACCCAGGATTTGGAAAACGTATCTTGTTCTACCCGACAAGGATTTGAATGCAGATCTCGTGCTTCTCATAAAAAGTGTAAAATCCTTACTAAACATCTTTTTGAAACTGTAAGTGGGATCTAAAGTAGTACACAGTCTTGTGCTGACTGTATGCACAGCAGTGCATTTACTGATCCGGAAGAAGGTTTATAAAACTGATACAAAAATTTCCTTGTTAATAATACACATTCTAGTTGTGTTATTTCCACAACTGAAAAAAAAAAACAATCAAAATATAAGTGCTCCACAAATAAATAAATAAATTATTAATAAGAATTATCTTAATATTTAAGTATCAAAAGCAGTGGATTGGAGAGTAATGTGAAATAACATATGAGAAAATCCAGAACAGCAGCAGCAACATACAAGAGTGTCACCAAAAGAAAAGATGACAGATTGGTAAAGACAGTTCTGGAATGGTTGCCAAAGCCTGGGAATCCCAGCAGAAGAGACTAAACAGAATTGCAGAGAGACAGAACCTGGTAGGTAATCAAGAACAGCAGGGGTACAGACTAACCACATACTGCAGAAGATGTAAGACACGGGGAGTGCTATGTCCAGCAGTGGATTGATAATGGCAGATACGCTAAAAATATGTTGTATTTGTACTACTAATGCAGTTGTATGATGCTGCCATATTTGATTAAGCTGTTTCATACTGAGTCTATCTCACATATTCTGACTTCATGTAGTTATACACAACACCATGAAGAGACATAATGGAACAGAATTGTTTTTTTCAAATGGATTTGCTGTCAGTTTGGATAAAAGACATCTATGTGTAATCTCACCTTGTGAAAGACTGTAAGTTAAGGTTACAAATAGGAAATACATTCAATTGCTCTAATAAGTCTGTTGCCCAAGTCACTTTCTTTTTATCTAGGTCTTGGCCATGTACAACTCATACTGAGTCCCCTGGGAAGGTTGTCTGAGTGAAAGCTGTGAAAGCAGACTCCCGTGGTGACTGAAGTCGGTGGGAAGTTTTCCAGTGATTTTAATAGAAATTAGATCATGCCTTCAAGAGAGATGACCATTAGGTATTTCATCATTTAGCTTTTATGTACGCAGATGTTAACAGAACCTTCAGCCCAAATGAGGCACTCAGATTCACTCTGTGATTCATGCAGGTATCTCTTGTTGCATGATCATAAAAAAACCTAACAACTCAGAGTACTTAGCTGAGTAATGAAATACCTATTTTCCAAGATTACCCATGACGAGAAAGAAAAGCTTGATCATTAGTATCCTACAATCTAGTTAAGTGTCCTTAATAAGCTACTGGGTCTGTGTTGCAAGGCGTTCACTGGCTCCCATTTGGTCACAGTCCTGCAGTGTCATCAAATGATCAAATTAACGTTGTATTCCTCCAAATATGTATTTGTACACATTGTTTCGAGGCATATTAATATTTGTTTAACTTTAAGGAGGTGCTTAACTCCTACTGACTTTGATGGTACTCAAATTAAGTAATCAGTTTGAAGCAGGTGCTTATAAGCTTCCCTGAATTAAGTCATTAATTAAGTGTCATTTTTAGTTTTTGGTTTTTTTTTTTTAAGATTACAGGGCTTTCATCTTCCAATTTCAAATAAAGAACTAAGTAGTCAGTATATCATTTGGAAAAGGAATTTGGGAGATGACTGTTGTAAATTAACCCCACAAAAAAATATCAAGTCCTAGTGAAACATGTTTTTGCGAAATTGGACTTCAGATTGAACCTTTTAGTTCCAAAATAGAAGCTTAAAAACTCACAAAAGGTGGCTATGTAAGGCATAATTTTTTGTGTTGATGGAGATACTTAAAATTATTCCAAGTCCAGACTCTTAGAAAAAGCAAAATCCCTCACAGAACTGTAAAAACAAATTATAGCAAATAACATTTTAGAGCTTATCATGAACAGTTTTAACAGGTCTCTTTAGTTTTAGAAAGTAAAGGATAAAAATGACAACAAAGCACAAGGCACCTAACACATTTCTCAACCCATCTCTTTGCCTCTATAAAAGATAAGAGGAAAATACCCTGCTGATACAGAGATTTAATTTGAAGTAAGATGCATAAACTTTGATACCTCCTCACGGGTTTCTTAACTCTGCCACAGATCTGCTATATTCTGCATACTGTATAAACACAGTTCTGAGGATAATTCTCACACTAAAATTAGAAAAAAGAATAGCATGCATATTTAATACCTCCCTGAAGTGTTTTACTTCAGCAATAAAGCATAGCAGTAAAGTAAGAAAAAGCTTACAGTTGCTTTCCTGAGCTGTTTGCCTGAAAGGGATCACATTGCAGCATTTGTTTTATTATGTAGAAGTGGATTCATTTGAATAGAAATGCATTTTTCCACACCCTTTTCTATTTATAAATGAGAGGGGAAAAAAAAAAAAGTCAGGCAGCTCAAAAGTCAGGCAGCTCAAAGAGGCTCATAGACAGAGCTGATCTTTGGCAGTTTGGATTCAGAAACAGTAATGCTGTGGAAAAAGCAATTCTACAATTTAAAGCATAGCATATATTTTTAAAAAGCTTTCATTTTTCAAAGCGAAAGTGAAAATAGGTAGGTGGCTACCTTACTGGTTACTGTAATATTTCAGCCAATGTCATTTGATGTAAAGTTGAAAACATATAGACTCATACATATTTATTAATTTTTTTTTTCTGGACTCATTAGTGAACTTTTGATGAGGAAAGTGCTGATAAGACAACAGTACAGTGATATACTGTTCCTTACTATCATATTGTCATCATGAAATAACAAGTAATTGCAGTTTCTTATAACTTCTGACACAAAAGAAAAAATACTATGGAAGTTTTAATCTTGCAGTTTTGCCCCTGTACTGACTTCTACAGGTGCAAGCACCCATTACTAATAGAAGTAATGCCTATCCTATTTAGAGTGTTGCAGGAGATATTTTATATTATGATATACAACGGTAGTAGCAAGAATTATATTTTAAATTCATTGGGCAAACATATCATGAGATGCAACAAAAGGAAATTGAAAGACAATTGGGACAACTGGGACCTTGACAGGCTTGAAAGGTGGGCCTGTGCAAATCTCACGAAGTTCAACAGGGCCAAGTGCAAGGTCCTGCACATGGGTTCGGGCAATCCCAAGCACAAATACAGGCTGGGCGATGAGTGGATTGAGAGCAGCACTGATGAGAAAGACTTTGTGGTGTTGGTTGACGAGAACCTCAACATGACCCGGCAATGTGCCCTTGCAGCCCAGAACGCCAACCAAATCCTGGGCTGCATCAAAAGAAGGGTGACCAGCAGGTCGAGGGAGGTGATTCTCCCCCTCTACTCCACTCTCATGAGACCCCACCTGGAGTACTGTGTTCAGCTCTGGGGCCTCCAACATAAGAAAAACATGGACTTGCTCGAGTGGATCCAGAGGAGGGCCATGAAGATGGTCAGGGGGCTGGAGCAGCTCTCCTATAAAGACAGGCTGAGAGAGTTGGGGTTGTTAAGCCTGGAGAAGAGAAGGCTCTGGGGACAGCTTATTGCAGCCTTTCAGTACTTAAGGGGGCCTACAGAAAAGATGGGGAGGGACTTTTTACAAGGGCATGTAGTGATAGGATGAGGGGTAATGGCTTTAAACCTAAAGAGGTGGATTTAGATTAGATGTCAGGAAGAAGTTGTTCACCGTGAGGGTGGTGAGGCACTGGAACAGGTTGCCCAGAGAGGCTGTGGCTGCCCCATCCCTGGCAGTGTTCAAGGCCAGGTTGGATGGGGCTTTGAGCAGCCTGGTCTAGTGGAAGGTGTCCCTGTCCATGGCAGGGTGGTCAGAGTTAGATGATCTTTAAGGTCCCTTCCAACCCAAACCATTCTATGATTCTACAATTCTAGGATTACTGTGCTCTTACTAAATGCCAGTTCAGAAACTAAGTATAACTATTTAATTTGTTTGTACTTTTTAAAAATAACATTCTTAAGTGTGATAGACAAGTAAAGTTGTAGTACATTGCCCTTTCCAATGTATTTTGTGTCTTAGCAGGATGCAAAGAATAGAACTACACTAAAGTAACAAAAAAATTGCAGTAAATACCTTAAGGGTCAAATTTTGTTCTGATTTACACCATTATAAGTGTCTAGAATCACTGTAGAACACAGATTTCTTCCATAAGAAAGTTAGTGCAAATCAGAACAGACTGAGACAAGAAAAATAATTTAAATGCAGTTCTTCAAGCATAACGTGCAGTAGTATGAAATCTATTGGCGGATTTACCATGCCATGTTTGTCTTCAGTTATGGTGGTTGATTATTTTCCTGTGCTGTTTATGCTTTGTTCAGGTTGTGTGATATATGTTATGAGGAATATACTAATACAAATACAAATTAATATATGAATTATATATATGTATGTATAATTATGTTCAATACATATGAATATACAAATTATTGAAATAGGAACACACCAAAAATAAGCATGGGGCTGGTTTTGGTGTAGTCCACAGTGCCTACATTAGATGTGAAAGTTCACAAGTAACTTGAGCTTTGTCAGTTTATTAATAGCCTAGATTCAACTATAAGCCAATGAAGTCAGCCAGGTGCTGACCACTAAGTGTAGATATTAAGTCAAGGATTGTCTTCATGAATAAGGGGAAGTTTGGGTCTGCATTAATGTGAAATAAGACTAAGCTCCAATTAAATCAACTGCATGAGTTCAGCAAATCACTGAAAATTTGTTGGATATCAAGTCAGTATCATTTTTTCTGCTGTGGATTTAAACTCTGATAACATATAATACCTGAGGGCATTTTGTTTGGGGTTTGGGGTTTTGGGGTTGGGTTTTTTTGTTTGTTTTTTCCTTTGGAGGATTCTGGCAACAATTTGCCCTCTTGAACTGCAAACTCCTCTGACCGAAACCTAAAATTGTAAGCGGACCCAGAGAAAGCAATGGTAACGTCTTGAAGTATGAGAGCCATTTTCAGCTCCACATAAAAATTTCTAAAGCATTTTGAGGCTGTTGACTGTCAGTGTTCTTTCTGGGCATTCTCCGGACATAGCTAATGGAGAGGTTTAATGTTTCTGTAGTGGCAAAAATATTCTTCCATTTAAGACTCTTTCAGAATCCTAGGATATCAAATGAATAACTTTGGTTTGGAGGCACTCAGATCAGGCCTTCCTTTCTCTTGTCTTTTCTTATGACCATCATGCCTACCTTTTACCCTCTGATAATCTCAATATGGATGTTTCATATACTCTAAAGACCCCACCTTGCTGAGGCCTATAATATAACCGTATGTTGCTCAGTTGTATTTCCTTACATAGGAATCTATTTGGTTGAGAATTATTTAAGTTTTGAATAATACTCTTACTTACTGAGAAGTATTCATAGCATTGAGAAGAGATAAAATGCTTGTAAAGTTATGCAAACATTTCATACATTTCAAGGAACGTGACCGACAGCAGAATTGTACTTGGATCCTTAACATTAGTTTACCTTGCAACAAAAGCAAAATGCTGCTTGAAAGTAAGGTAAGTAAACTGTAATGAATCAAAACATCACTTTTACATAGGAATTGTCAATTTTATTGCATATGAAGTGGTGAGGATAGGCAAACTTACTTCATTCCACATGTTGCAATATTTAAATGCATTATTTAAATCAAATTTGTACAAGATTTTGAACAAAGGGATATAAAGGAATCAAGAGATAGACTCAAAATAGTGGGCTATTAATTTTTTTTTTTTTTTTTAAAGAATAAAAGTATATCTGTAGGCATGTATAAGCTCTGTTATTTTTCATTCTATTGCTCTGGACAGTCAAGATTCAGAATCACAGCAACATATGTTAGTTTATAAATATGCCACGTGCAGGCAATGCCTTCTGATCCTCCACCAAATCAAGGGATCCCTGCTGAAGGGACAATAGCCACAGTGCCAAGTTACAACTGTGAAGGAAGTGACAGCATCACCCAGCAGTACTTCTGGCCCTAGCAGAGGTCAGCAAACACAATCAACGTTGAGGAAGGAAGTTCAGCTTCATTTGCTTCTTGCAGTTTAACTAAATGAATGCTCAAGAGGCATGCTACGGTAAGATCTGTAACCAGTTCATCCTTTACCATATGGATTATAAGCTTTTCTCTTCTTTACAGGAAAAAATGTATAATAATATTTGGACACTTTTTGACATTGAACATGTGCTAACATTTATTCAGAGTAATTTGTCTTAAGGAATAATGCTGAAGGAAAAACGCGTGTAATTTTGAAATGGCAATTGTACTTTATGTATCCAGCACTACAACAAAATAGGCTATAACTGTGTATTTTCATTAGGTGAATTTAATCTTCTGGCTTCTTAATAATCTGTGTAACTAAGCTCATACTTTGCCTTTCATAACCAAATAAATTCTTCCTCCAGCAGAACAAGACAGGTACATTTGCAAAATAATTAAATAATATCACCAAATGATGATTTTTTAAAAAGTGATAAGGAAAAAGCAGAGACTGACTCAGCATTGTTGCATTTTTTTATTTGTTTTTTTTTTTCCTCTTATACATTTTTAAGCTACATGTGTGATTTGTCTAGCTTCAGTTCAAATTAATTTTCTTTTCCAGAAATCTTGCCCAACTACACAAGCCAATGTGGAGACAGCTAGTATCCTATTATTGATTTTTTTGCTGTCATTGGAAACTGCTATGTCTTTTAATTTAGCTTTCAGACCATGTAGTCTTTTCTTCTTTATAGCTTCTTATTTTGACCATCAGCTCTCTAGTAAAAAAACCCCACAAACAAACCAAACCAAAAAACCAACCAAACAAAACCCAAACCATATTTATCATTTTTACAATACTTCTCTTGTTAGGATATCAGAGTATTTAAATGTTAGGTCAGCCTCAGAATAGGTTTTTAAGGATAATGAGTCTAAGGGTCAAATTCTCATGAGCCTATTTATGCTAATCAAACCACAGTCTGCTAATAACATACCTAGGCAATGAGGGAGTCAGGAACAGAATCCAGTTCTCCCTTTTTTGACCCCTCTGAGCTAACACTAAAGCACAGTTTTACCTTCGTCCCTACTATCTATCAGCTAAACAGTCTACTAATTTATCACTGTAGTGTCCAGATGCCCCAATGAAGGTACAAGTAATACTTTTCCTGGTCCCTGCTTTCCTGAACAATGCCAGAGACATGTTTTGTTTGAGACACATGTTGTCTCTCTTTTTCTTAAGTAATAAGAATCATTGTTTTTACACTAGTCCAAGATGATGATAGAGAAAAGTATATGACATAGACTTCACCTCTCCCTTCCTTCATTTCACCAGTCAGCATCCGTTCTTTACTAGAAGCCGTAATGAACATCCTATTCTTCCTATTGTTATTATTTATGCTTTACTCAGTTTGATGTTCATTCAACTGACACTCATTCAGATTCTTACTTATATTGTCATTGATGCAGCCACATCTAAGAGAATAAAGATATGTGTCTGGGAATGCTTGGGATGCTCATGTCAATTAAACTTACAGTGCCATAAGTTTTTTAGTGATTCTCTCCTACACATAAAATAGGTAAAACAGAGATAGTTTTTACAGGACCATACAAATGAAAGCTCTATGGGACGAAGGATATCAAATGACAGCATTGTCTGAGACCTGCTTTTCCTCATGAAAGTAAAAATAGGAAAGTTGTCAGTTTACTCAGTGGAGAGAAACAGTTCTAAAGCAAGATTCATCTCATCTTAATACAGAGGTCTAAAAGAGACTGGCTTACTGGCTCTGTGAAAGTGTCTATTTGTCTCCATTGACAATAAATTATGATTGAAGGTGTTAGCTCAGATTTGGGTGTTTATGCTATAGAAATACAAAGAGACTAAATTAATTCTACATCAAAGTATTCTTCTCTTTCCAAGTGTTCATTTATGGATGTTTTGGTCTTTATTTTCTTAAAAATGTTCCAGTACATATGTTATAAGGCATAAATGGGATTACACTTACTAATCATTAACTAGTCAACTTGTTGAAGTTTGCATTTTGTCCTTTGGTCAGGCATATTTCTCCTGGTTAATATCCTCATCCTCTATGCATTATTTGTTTTTAATAATGTTTTTATAACACTTCCTAGCAAATGTCTAGATAAGTGTATGCTTATGCTTATTGTTACATGCTACCGTTTCTTTTCTGCTACTTCTAGCATCATTTCTCAAAAACCTCAGAATTCAATATTAATTTTTCTTTGCAGCTAGAACATTAAGGCCTTAATTCAGTTGCTTAAACACAGAAGACAACTACTGGTTTTTTAAATACTCTAGGTTACCTGAGATATCACCACAGGGTTGAAAAATACAGCATAGCATCTAGAGGAGTATCATACTCTCTGGGAAAGGCATTGGAAGTCAAAGTAGGCTGCATAGGGCAACTAGCATGACATTAGTCACTGCTTTCTTGAACTGAACTGAACTCTGTTAGCTCACTGGCTCTATGGCTATGTAAATTCTCACCTGCATTCTTTTCAGGTAAACTGGTTAGATTAGAAGTGCTGGATTTATTCTTAATTTTCTTTCTTTAAATACAAAAAGTAAATATGGAGTACTACTTGACCTTCTCCATCAACTTGGTTTCTGCGAACTTGTGTAATACATCCACTAAAGGTGATAAAATACCATTTTTTATTAAGAAACCTTAATGCAGGTATCTATATGTCTACATATTGAAATCACAAGCTCCCATTATGATCAATAATCAGCTCAGTTCAGCTGCCCACATATTTCTATCCATTGCCATTTGAGTCATAAGAATACTTTGGCTAGCATCTATCTGACATTTCAGGGTGGTACAGGGTTCCTACAGGTCTTGTGTCATATATGCAGACCCATGCAGCCTTGTTGATTATCTTTGCAAGTCTCAATTTAGTGCTATAGATCTATGTTTAGGTAACTGAATCCAACCCCAAGCTGAATTTCTTTCTAGGCTCCATTGGCAATAATGAAAGCTTCAGCACTTAGTCTGCGTACCACAGACAAAGAGAAACCTAAACATGGGTGCTTGGAGCTCAGGCCCAGTCTTTATTTCATGCTTATTTTCATTGCTGGTTTGTACCAGATACTATACTACTTTTACACACCCAGGCTAACACACTAGCACCTACAGGTGGAGATAGAAACACACTGAAAATGAGAAATACCACCAAAAATAATAATAAAAAAGCATCAAAAATGTAGGTTTACAGTTTCCTTTCCTGACAAAGTTATGTTCAGAGTCACTACAAAGTAGAGAAGCCAACACTGCTCTCAACCTAACAATGAAAACTATGGTGCTGTTTCATATGAATTTAAGCAGCATCTTTTTTTTATTTTGAAATTTTCTACTTAGACATGAGCAAATCCAGTGTGTGCCAGACATATGCATACAACGGAAAGCCAGACGAAGTCCTAGTCTGCTTAAGCACTTTTGTCCTATTTATCACTGTGAAGAGTCAGAACTACTCATCTCAGTCACTACTGCAAGGTCCTACAGCAGCTAGGGCAGGGTGGAGGAGCCCTTCATTACTGAGGCTCCAATCTGAACTCTGGAGCATGGCACTGTAAGTAGTTTTACTATAATTACACTACTTGCTTCACTACCAATCCAAGATATCATTTTACCTCATTTCAAGTATGTTTCATGATTCATATGATTATTTCCCCAAAGAGTAATTGTTTTGTTTAAGCACCACTCTGCTGCTAAATCACCTTGGGCCTTAGATCAGTACTGAAAACCCTCACAAATGCTGAGGTGAACAAGTCACTTCCCTCACGGTACCTCCATCTCTCTGTCCATACAGTGGGAAGTACGAAATCAGGCTCCTCTGCACAGAGGTCCAAGACTGACTGATAAAAGCAGTATGAAAGAAGTAGCTATTATTACCATTATTAAAAAAGGGCAAGAAGAGTTTTGTCCCTATTAGATGGCAAATGATAATTTGTAGGCACCCCTGTGGTGTTTTTCAGAATTGCTTAATAGTGGGTGAGATTTTCGAACGTACTCAGCTCAGATTTAAGTATGATTTCATTGAAGTCAATGAAAGCTCCTGCTGACTACTATTGTTGTTCTTTAATACTTACTGCTGAAGCTGGAAGAATAAAAGTTGAATGGCAAAACAGCAGAAAAAGATTTCTGGTTTTATATGCAATTGGTATACAAAAATGCACATTTTTTTTTTTTAAGTAAAAGTTAAATGAATAAATTTAGGACTTGAAAACAAAAAAAAAAGTAATTTTTTAATATTTTAAATAATCAGCACTGCAAATATAGGCAAATCTGTAGAAATATATTGCATCTGTAAATAAGGATGTAAAACTAAAGCCTAATCATTCAGTTATTGACCACACTAAAAAAGATACAGGTCATCTTCAGTCTTCCATACAGTGATTTACTGTATTATTAGAGTGAACCCCAAACATATCATTGTAGTGTTTCTGGACACTGGATCCACTTTACAAACTTCATGGAGAGAAGTATGCATTCAGATTCATAGGAAAAAAGCATATCTGTCATTTTGGCTTTTTTATTGGCTTTTTATCAAATTAGCTTAAATAGCTTGTGAGTATAGCAACATACACACATGTGTACTTGTTATACACAACCAGTTCAGCCCAGATGTTTTGAGACTTACAGGAAAATGAAAAAAACAACAAAAATACAATATAGATGAGAGAACGGATAATAATGAGAATTAAATGCTCCAAGCTCCAGCAAAGGCAAAACTATGGTTAACTTATATATAGGCATTTCTAAAAAGGAGAAAGTAATGTGATAATAAGAAAATAATGAAATAATTAGGATAACAATGCAAGGGTCTCTGAATACAAAAAAGCTGCTACGTAGTATCATTAAAAAAAAGTACAGAAGAAATAACATCAGAAAATTGTGCTTGAGAATATAACACTTGTCTATTTTTACCATATTTACCACCATCCCCCCCAAAGATGAGCAGTGTCCTCATTACCATTTGTAATGTTCCTGTTAAGAAGAGGCAGTATTAGACATATTAATGTGTTTGGTTCTCCTTTAATTTATGATTCTCTCCCCACTTTAATGAGATCTGCTCTACAGCCCATAAAATAATTGTTATGGTAAACTGACTTTTTAAAATTAGCTACACACCAGTTGGTCCAGAAACCTATTCCTCTGGACTATTCATGCACAAAATACCTTTGTGTGAAGCTCTTTCCAAATGTGTAATGACTGGAGTAAGTCCAGAAGTTTGCCTGCAGAGTGTCTCTGCATGATTGCCACTGCAAGCAGTCTTACAGTTTCTTTTCCCAACAAAGTTATGGTCAGGGTTACTGAAATGTAGAAATGCTGACACTGCTTTTAGCCTTAACAATGGAAACCATAGTGCTTCCTCATATGAAATTAAAGTACTTTCCTATTAAAAAAAGAGCTGTTCTAAACTCCCCGTTCTACCCTGCTAGGTCACAACTTTCTGTTACAGAATTTTTACAAGAAATCTTAGAACAGGGAAAAAATTATCAGATTTCCTGATTGTCTCTACAGTCTCATTAAGTTACTTCACTGTGATACAGCACTACGGTTTGCTCTCCGACCATGTGTCCCACTGGAACAGTTATTCTATACCAACAATTTCCTGCTGGGAGTGTCAGTTTAGGTCACAAACACTGTTTACCAACAACACTTTCTAATCAGCCCTAGGAAAAAATATTTTCCATTCCCAGAAAATAGAGCAATGGGGACAAAAATCCCCAAAACCTAAGGCAACAGAGCTATATCATATTTTAGGGGCTACATCAAAGAGAGAAGCTGAAGAAAGTTTCATGATCAAGGCATGCCAGTAGGCAAACTTCATCAGATATAGATACCATATAAAACCGTGCGTATGCAGTTCTGTCGTCACTCGTCAAAATATGAATGCTTCTCTGTGTGAGAAGGGGAAGAAAAGCATAACGGAGAGCTGGTTTTGTATCCCAGTGAAGGAGACAAAAATCTCTTCCCACTGCAGCTCACATTTTTCTTGCTCTTCAGCTCTCACAATAACTTCTGTAGAAGATGGTGGCTGCAGACAAACAGGGAGCTGATCTGGTTGAGGTCTCAGCAGTCCTCCTAAATGGCTGAGCATTTTGACTTCACTGCCTGCCTGCCCTTCCTTTCTCAGCAGCGGAATTTTTAGACAGAAGTTGTGTTTGAAGATGGCGCAAGGAGTCGGAATAGTCTGCTAACACTTCTGAAGCTTTGGTGTTTGTAGGGTTCTTAGCAGGACAGAATTTAGCATTGTTTGCATCCTCTCCCTTGTCGGGTTTTTGGGGGTTATTTTTTGTAATAAAGATCAAGAATATATGTTTTAATTGAACAAGTCTTAATCCTTGCTATAACCCACTCAGAAAAGAATCAAACCTAATACCTATATACTACATGTGCACCCTAAATTGTACAGCTCAGATCCTGGCCCATAGGACTCTTGCAACTTTTTATGACGTAACTGTAGAATGAATACAGCATAATACAGTGTTTCTGCATCTGCAAGCAAGGTCTCAGTCCCACCCAAGGAAGTCCATTAAACATTAGAATATAGAACTGTAGATAATTTCATGCTTGGGCATCTCCCATTGGTCTGTATTTGTATACACAAGATGAACAGCAAAGAGAGAAAAGCATCCAATTTGTTAAACAAGGCACCCTCCTGGCCTCCATCTCTTTCAGCAATGTAAGACTCCACACATGCTTTAGTTTTAACTCCATTCCTGCTGAAAAGACAGAACGGAGGGTGAAATGTGTTCCTGAAAGAGAACCCTTCCTTATGCACCTTCATAATTCAGGGGTGGTTGGATTGTCTGGGCTGCTTTGGGGGGGGAGGGTGTTGCAGGGATGTACCAGCTGGCAGAACTGGTCCAGGAAAGTCCCTTTAGTTCTTGTTGAAACAGTCAGTAGAGATAAAGGTAAGGATCAACATTTCCCCACCACTGTAGCAACATGACCTACAGGAAATAAAACGTTTCATGCCTTATTTGAATCTGTGAACAGTTTATTTCAGCAACAGCATTTCCTAAATTGCACACTTTTTACATTAAAGACCTACAGGTATTATGAATTTCCTATCAGTCAGAGGAAGTAATATTTACGCTAATAAAAACTTACCTCTTATTTCTATATGTAATGGAATATCCCTGTGATTTTTCTCCCAAAAATCATAAAAAATAATGGATTTACATCACAGCAAAAATAAACTGGTGTTTAACTTTTCAGTTATACAAGTTTTGTTTATGTGAACCTGCTTGTCTCCAAAAGAGCAGAAGGTTAAAATCAGAGCAAAAGGCTTTCCAGAGGTGAAAGTGTTAAAAAATTTATCCACTACTTAAAGAAAAAAAAAAAAAACAAAAAAAAAAAAACCAAGAAAAAAAAAAACAAGCACCCAAAAAAAACCTACCATGGCGAAAAAACCCAAGAAGTCATTTGGAAATACTCTCCCAGTAGGACGAAGATTAACAAACTTCCATGGCAAAAGCCCTAGAGAAACCTTCAGTTACTGGGAAATATTCAGCAAACGGGGGGGAAAAAAAGCATTATAAGATTACCCAAATTGTCAATATACATAAACATGCAGCACTCTTACCCAACAAGATACAAATCACATCACTAAACCTCTAGAAACAGCATGCAATGACAGTAATCTATCATCATACTTTTAAAAACTACCTTGAAAAGTGAAACTCAAATGAGTCAGGATTTTTATCATCTTCAGGCAATGAAAGAATTGGCAAAGTGACTCAATGATACATTTGAAATTTTTCTCACTTGAACTGCCTGAGCCTTGAAAGTTGTTTACATGTATAGAGTATCTGCCTTCTCTGAAAATCTTAATGTCAAAATGTTATGATTGGGAAAAAAGCCCATCTTCAATCCACTCAAAAAGTCTGCTGAGATATATAAAATATATTAAATACTCAGCTTTAAGTAAACATAATTTCAAGTCATTTAAACTAGAGGTGTTCCTCCCTCTCTGAGGCAAGGAATGTCTCTTAGTGTAAAACTGGCTGATCCATCAACTCTATTGCATAGTCAATCAGCAGAAGTTTAGTTCCAGATGTGCTACCTTTTGCTCCATAGGTCTGTCACAGGGGATGTAGGAGGAAGGCTTAGGGAAAAACAGATGCAAATCTGTTAGTCTTCAGTATCTCCCTTCCTCATGAAACATTTGTTGCATTTTCCAAGGGTGAAATTTTTCTTGGTTTCTGGAGCAAAAATAAACTATTGAACTTCATATCTAATGTTTGTATTATTTGAAAAATATGCACAATCCATCTATATTAAGTTTACTGTAATATTATCAACATAACTAGAAACAAAGTAATAGGAATTTGTGACATAGCTGCATAGTAGGACTACAGTGACTGTGACTTTTGAACAGCTATGCTGTATTTTAGCTCTAAAAATGTAATCCTTGCTCTAAAACAGAAGGTTAGAAAATAGCATTTGAAGAATTTTGGAGAGCAGAGTCAGTCATAATAACCCTAAACAGTATCAGCTAGACCTTTGCTTATGTCTACATAGACATGCCATTAAGTGAGTAAGCTCTGTTTTTTTCTTGACACAGATCAAGCATCACAAATGTATTTGTTAAACCTATGTAGATGACCTGTGATATTCTGCTGTTAACAGTGCAGTTCCCCTGTAGCACATTCTATTTGTGCTGTAAATTTCTGGCACATCTTCTGAGGATATTTTAAAATTAGAAACAAACAAGTATAAACAGAGAAATTTAAAATTAATAAATCCTTAGGGAGAAAAATAGACTTGTTGCATACTTAGCAGAAGGGTTTCAATTAATTTGAAATATTTGTATTTGGAAGTCCTTTCACTCACTGCTGGTTTTGGTCCTAGGAAGTTGGATGGGAAAGGAAGGGAAATGTTATTTACAAACACTTTTATTCATTGCTTATGAGAAACAGACTCACCACTGTATAATAGCAATATTTAATGGAGAGTAGAATACAGAGGATAGAACTTAATTTTGTTTGTGTAGCCACAAAAGGAGAAAAAGCCCAAAAGTCAATGTGGTCTCTGCTGGAGTAGGCAGCTAACAATTTATTTTATTTTTTAGGAAGCGCTTTGTTTCTTCTTTTCTTCTGTCAAGTCTAATTTTTGCAGAGAGTACGATGTGAGTCAAATGTTTCTAGCCATGCCAACAAAATAATAAAGACAAACTAGTACATATACTTCCTTCAGGGTTTCAAGACACCATTTTGTGGACTCTCTATGAAGCCTTTAAAGAGACATGATTAGGATGAGGATTAAAGGCTATTGTGGATAATTTGCTGTTTAGAAGATAAAACCTCAGAGGGGGGAAAAAATCCATTGTCAGACTGGAAACAGGCTTACACTGGGCATTATTAGCAGTAGCATTATTTACTAGTCTGGACAAGATGGTAAACAATCTGATGTCCACATCTGAGGAACACATGCAGACTATTAAGGCTATGACACAGTCTTATTCAAGGAAAGAAGTGGAAGCAATATATTACCTTTCAAAGGAACTAGCCAAGTATGAAAAACAGTAGAAACCTAATTGACCCCATATACTTGTTAAGTGAATTTAATAAAAAACATTGAGTTCTATGTTTACATCCTCAGAGAAGGATACAAAAGACAAGAACTTCAATGGGAGCTAACAAATTTAGACAAATGAGGAGGAGATTCAGTGAATAAAAGATAAGGTGTGTTATAGGCAAAACACATCATAAGGAATAATTAGAGTTGAATTACTCATGTACATTTCTGGGTTCTAAATTAACTGTATTCACCGAGGCTAAACACCTGGGAAGCTCACTGGAAACATATGTTCAGTTTGTAATTTAGAATTTATTTATTTTTTTTTAAAGAGAGAAATCTTAAAATAGAAAATATTGCAAAAGAAAAAGTGCTATGGAAGCAGTATGTGATTTAACAGTGCCATCACCTAAAACATCAGTCAGCTCTGATCATCCACAGTAATATAGATTACTACCAGTAAAAAAAAAGGAAAAAAGAAAAAGAAGAAAGAAAAAAAATAGTCCAGAAGAAGGAAACAGAAACGCAGATACCCAGAAGAAATTTTCCATATGAGAAATTTAAAAGCCTAGCACTGTATAGTTTGTAATAGAGCTGAAGGAAAAATGTACCCTCTATACCAGTAATGACTTAGTATAGCATAATTTGAAGTTGGGAGCAATCTTTTACTCTCTTCCATAAAAATAGATAAAGGAGAAATTCCATCATCCATAAATAATATTTAACCTCTCCTTCTAGCAGGCTATAGAGAGGCAGGGACGGAGTTTCCAGACTTTTCTTCTCCCTTTCTTTTCAGGATGGTGGGTTCACAAAAAAGCTCACTGCAGAACTGAGGTTCACTGCAGAAGTACCTGCTCTTCATCCACCTGGCTGGCAGAGAGCTTACCACATCTGCGACCTTAAAACCAGACAGTGACAATGAAATAAAGGGTTTGAAGCCTAGCCCTGTGCGATCTTGAGTTTTTACCGGTTGTCTTTTCCTTGAAGGCAAAGGAATGGAAGGAGGGCAGCAGTTGAGATGGAATATTCCCATTATGTGATAAGTTTTCTCCATAGACAAAGCAAAGAGGAGAAATTTGGTAAGTTAGCAGATGTGGTGGGCTTTTTGTTTGTTTGTTTTAAAATTTTCCTTTTTTTTATTACCCTGAACAATATGAACCTGAGAGATAAGCTCTATAAGCTTAGTTATATACAGCAATTTTTCGTCTAAGCAGATGTCCTCTGTCAGCCTCAGCCTACTTGTTTATCTATACACTCACATTCATAAGACATTTAACTCCCTGCTGCCTGCTGTGATCAAAGTCTGGCCCTTACATGAGGCACTTACCAATTTATAGCAATAAATAAGAAACATAGGTGCACTGTACCTGTTAAGTACTGCTTCTCAACAGATATGTGAAGTAGGTAAGTGGAATACTTCCTATTTTAAACAATGGAAAGCAGACTAAAAAATATCCCAAACAAACCTTTAGAAGAAAAGAATAACATTCCTTCCCCTCATTCTTCTACTATTTTCTTTTTCTTCTAAAAAGTCCAAGAAAAAAAATACAACTTTTTGTACTGCACCATGAGGTTCAGGATGCAGGCTAGTCTGAGGTCAAATAGCAGCTCGATGTTAAATGGTAGATCGCATTAAGAGTCTATAAAGCAGCACTGTTATCCAATTTGCTGAATAGTTTGAAGACATGGACTAGTGACGACATACATGACTTCTAGACAAATGTCATCTGCACCATCTGTGGACCATATTGTGCATCAGATGGCAGGATAAAATTTTCAATAAGAAAGTTTCAGAGCAGAGCTATGTTCCAGGGACTGTAGCCATGATCATCATAGAACAGCTGCACTGGGCTGGTCACACATCTAGGATAGAAGACACAGACATCCTGCAGCAGCTGCTGTGCTGTGGACTTGAAGAAGCAGCATGTAACCAGGACAGACAGATGAACCACTTCAAGGATATACTGAAATTCAACTTCAAGTAATAAAAGTTGCTAAGATGGCAGGCAGGTAGGATTGGTACAGCACAGTTCAGCTTGAAAAGACTCGACTGAATCTAAATTTCCCCGCAGAAGCACGCATGGTCTTGCTGACCCGTTGCCAAGGGCAGAGGTCTCCAGTGAAGAGGTCATTACTGGTCCCTGCTGACCTCTGAGTTTGGTTTCCTTAACAGAGTGCAGGCAGGGGAGGCTAATATGGCTGGATCTGGTTTCCCTATGGAGGCAGAATGCAAATCTGGACTTGGCAACTCAGGGGCAATTCTGCTGCTTGTGATTCTGAGCATCTGAGCAGAAATATTGCATCCATAGTAAAGAAAGGAGACATCAAAGAAAAAAAAAATATATATCAACAGCAACCCTTAGAACTACACATGAAACCAATGGGAAAAAGACATCCCAGTAATGCACTGTGTTTTGTTTGGGGGTTTGTTTGTTGATTTTTTTTTTTTTTTTCCAGCCCTTACAATATTTCAGGACAATACCATGAGAGGTATTCTCTTCACTCCTGAAGGATAATGTAACAAAAAGAATTTGGTAAATGTCAGAGAAGGGATTCTATTGTGAAAACTACCTAGTAGGCATTGTCTTGCACTTAAGTTGATGAGAAACTCAGTCTTAAGTGCCTGCATTAATTGAAGTTGAAGCAACAGAAATTAAATGTTTAGATACTAATTTCAAAGCCTCATTTTAATTAATAAAACTAGTTTCAAATTTTATTTTTAAATTGTCAAACTAATGAATTAGTTCACAAAATGATTTTGATTTCTAAGTGCTAATAGAAAGGCTTAATTAATTCAATAGATTTGAGCTCAGGCTTTCAGTATCTCTGAATCCCTGGAACTAAAGTATATGTTTATGTATGCCCTCAACTGGATTCTGGATTTGCAGTAAAGCTCTTCAATCTAACAAGTAAAAGAAAAAGTTTCTATGGCATTTTAAAGATATTCAACTCAAATTAGCCAGTATAAGAATGAATATGTATTCCTTTCACTATATGTTATTTATTTATTTATTTATTTTTACATTGTGGCTTTGAAATTTTCATTGTGAAATTAATTATCAGAGGTTGGTAAACATATAGAGAAATCATTAGTCCCATGACTAAATAAAAAAAAAAAATTAAAAGAAAAACTCCATCTTATTTTTCTTTCAAAATAATGGTCACAATACATGTGGCTCATCTGACTAAAAGTAGATGTCCTTCAGGGTGGCAGACACCCTAGTACTCATCAGAGTTATAACAACTGCTTCTTCCCCACATTCACATGCACACACACAGAAAAAAAAAACCAAACATGTCTATAGTTAGAAGGCAGCTGCAGTTAGACACCCAGATATAGAAAACATCAACATCTGCAATTCAGCCTTCTCACATATATTACAATTAACATCCCACTTCTAGGTATATTAATAATATGCTCTCACTGGCTACATACTCATTACTTCAGTTTTGCCTGGACTGTGAGTACCAATCAAGATTTTCCAAAATAAAGCCTTTGAGGAGAAACATAGGTTCTGTTGTTACTCCTTCTGCAGCCATGCATGCCTATCCTGATATCTGAATTATAGCGATATTTTAAGGACTTTAACAAACAGAACATGGGTTTTGGGGGAAGTGGCATTGACTGACACAAAAGAGGCACAGATTAGATGAAGATTACTTACAGATAATGGCAGGCTTTAGTGGAAATTCAGGGTTGAGTCTAGCAAGACGTGGCTAATGTGATTAGTTAGACGGGAACTTGTGTGGAGACCCATGGTCAGACAGGGCAAAGTTTGGACAAGGAAACGAGGAGACATTGCTTATGGATGAGGGAGGAGAGGCAAGTTACAGTTTAGAGAGGTTAGAAAATTGGTGATCTAAGTATATCAGGATGTTCATCACTGTGGTTGGCGGTTGTTGTGTTGGAGCATTGTTGCATTCAAGACATCCTGGCCTCCTCAGACTCCAGTGGAACTCATGAGTTTTGAGGCCAATATTGAAGTCAATAAATACTTCCCTAAGTGAAAGCCTCCCAGCGTATTACCACCTGTCTCCTAAGCTTGAATTATCTCTACTATACTAATTCTAGCTCCTTTCAGGAAGTCTGCATTTCTGGGTCATCGAGCAACCTCCCAGGGTACTGGGGAAGAGCTTCACTTACAGTGTATACACAGCAGTCCACCTGCTCCAGGGGTCTGACAGCCCAAAACTGGACTGCATATTCCTTCTTTGGCGTTATTTCCCTACTTTTCCCCACTTTTTTGAGGGGAAGAGTAATAACATCTGCATCAACATTTACATCTCCTGTGTCATGCATAATAGTCTTAAACATCATAGAGAGTCATTCCCCGAGAAGACATACATCCTGATCTTGGCTACAGCAAGCACAAACATCAAGTATAGCATCTTTCTTTTCTCTTTCCCTTTTCTCTTTCCCTTTCTTTACAGACAAACTCATCCCATCCTAGCCTGGCTTCTTGCTCCTTTCAAAAATCTTCACACTTACTGAAAGCAGCTGCTCTGCATAATTATCTACAAGTGTACACCCTGAGACACTCTTGAAAAGCAGGATATTCCCCTCAAAATATGGAGGTATTGCCTGCACTGATGTAATCTACAGCAAGTTTGAAGCAAGTCAACGTCATCTTTGGGACATACTTTGTTGTACAAAACTTTGAATTCATGGACAGTCTGGGTTGCCTGAGGGTCTAAAGGAGGAAACGGAGTGGCCTTTCTAGCAATGTTAACAAAGATTCAGGGAGAAGGAGGTCCTGCAAGATTAGGAGGCTTAAGATGTGCTAAAATATGTCACTCACCCTGGATATCTTAGGAGATTTTGCAGTAGAGCAAAGATAGATAGGAGCAGTGAGAGATTACACAAGAACATTGGCATCCTTTTCTTGCAGCCAGAAGGCTGAAATGCTACTAGAATAAGACTGGAAACAAGAAGGTAGATCATATCATAAGGAAAATGTTCTTATTTCACACACCAGCAGAAATTAAAGGTGGTAAAGAAATACATTTCACATGTGACGAGATCTCTCAGGTGAACCTTTTGCTATTTTTTTTTTTCATTCTCCAGTGGCAGTATATGCACTCCTCATGGAAGTAGGGTGCTCTGGCTTGAAGAGGACACATCAGTCTGCACTCCTATGCTCATCCTAGCTTTTTGATAGTGATGATAAGGCTGTCCCAGGATGTCTAAAGGGGTCACTTGTCCCCAGTAGTAGCAGTGGAGGCACTGAGGTCCCTCAGTAGCGGGAATGTAGAGAGGTCCCTTTGGCAGAGCTGTGTTGATGTTCGAGCATGGGCTAGAAGTCAGGGGAGGTCCTCCCACATGTGACACACCTACACTACAGCCCTCTGCAGTAGGAGCTCATGTAACAAATAGCCTACTGTAGGCTTACCGTTTGGGCGCTAATATGGCGCAACACCTCCATGTAATGCTAAAGACATTTAGGTAGTGTTATAGGGAGTTCTTGCCTCCCATATTACCTATGCTTGTTTCTAGACAGGGCTAAAAAGCAAGCTGAGGACACTTACTCAGTTTGTAGTGTTCAGCCTGTCCTTCAGAATGTCTGTTGGTTAGAAGGCAAATGTGATTTAGCTCTCACCATTCTCCACTTCTCAGGAAGAGATGAAGATGTCCCCATTTGCTTGCCATTCAGGCTCAGGTGTCCTGTTTTGAGGATAAGAATCTAATTGATTTTCTCCAGTGAACATGTTGATGAAGCCAGCATTTGCCTAAGTCCATGAGCAGCTTATTGGATAGAGATGTGTGAGGAAGTGAGGAACATGTGCAGAGCCTACTCTGTAAGTGCTAAAATCCCATAAAAACTGATGGATGTCAACCATTAATTTTAGTGCTGCTGTGAAGAGGTAGTGCTGATGTATAGTTGGGTGCTGTGGAGTAGATCTGCAACGACATGCTGTAATTTAGGCAATCTGAACCTTCCTATGTTAAGATCATTGTTCCCCTTTACTCCTCTCTGTAAAGTAATTGTCGGTTACATAGCAGGATTACTTGGGGGTATATGAGTTTAAGGATTTTACGATGTCTCTGATTGACATATCCTTTCATCCTTATTTGGTGTAATGACCGCTGACATGAAAACTACTGCTTGAGCTAAGCTGTCTCCCACTGAAATCAAAGGGAATTTTTAATACAGGGGCCTTTGCAGAATAAAGACACCTTCAAGAAAAAGAATGCAAGTTCACAAAATTTTACAAATTCCTCTCTAGACAGAACTGCCAACTATTTACTTTTGGCAAAATACCAGCTTCACAACCTCAGGATCTGATCAGCTGCTGTCTATCACACAAAAAAATGAAGTGGCAAATGCAAGAGAAGGGCAATGAATTCAGAATAGCTCCTCTGTGCCCATGGCCTATTGTCACGTTTATTCTAGCATAATCACAATGCCATAAACATTCAAAATACAAAAAACACTGTCACAAATGGCAGCTTTAGGTATTCAATAGATTCAGGAGCAACCAGTCCATAGTAAAGCCAGCCAGACTGTTGGAAACTAGTCAGGAAATAATATTTTGGTAGCTGCATATCGTGAAAAATGCAATTTCATTCTTATTTCTGTTTGTTTTCATTTTTTTAATGCTGCTTCTGGTTGGCAGTTGGTTGATTTATTGGTTCGAATACCCAAAAGCATCAATGGGTTTTAAACAGAATTCTGTAATTTTGGAAATGTACAGACTGAGACCTCATTAAATCAGTAGTATCCCTTTTGAAATCATCCATGTCTACTCCCAATGCTAATGTAGTTGAATTAGTAATTATGCAATTGTTCAGGACTAAAGAATTACAGAGCCTGTGACTGCAAGCTTATTATAAATAGTAATCATGCATTTGATATTCTAGAAATGCAGAGAAACTCAGTTTCTTTGTAGTTCCCATACAAGAACCATATATTAACTCAATGCATATTTGTGTAGAATTATTGCTTGCAAGTTTATTGAGATTAGCCTTTAGTATGGTAATTGAACCATACATAGTAGGGCATCCAAAGAAAATGCAATATTAGCAATTTATTTCCCTGAAGCTACATGTTTTACAAAGAAAAAAAAAAATAATCTAAAAATCTTGAACCTGTCTTTCCCTCATCCTTCCACAAAGTTTGTTTGCTTTCTTTTTTAATCAGAGGGTGCACAGGTTAGCTTCAATCTCTCTTTGACTGTTGTTTTGCTTATAGGTTTTCAGGTTTTCAATATTAGTGATAGGTAATTTGACATGGTAAAGTATCCAGAGACTTTGCAGCTGTCAGCTGCGAAGTTTGGAATCGGTTCTGCACTCTGATTCTCCATAAAGCAGAAAACTAGTGTGTCTAACCTTGGGAATAAAAGGTTTCTATCTGGAGATCTTCAAACATATTTGTTTGCATGTTAGGGAACTTGAGGTTATTTTAAAAGGTTGCTCTACTATGCACCTAAAACTAAGGAGCCAGAGACCTACCTAAAATTGTATTCCCCCCAAATCCATATATCCAGAGGCTCCTCGTGTTTCAAATCATTTTCAGAATGAGGTTTAGACCCACCATGAGGCTTAACTGCTCACAATTTCGTTCAGTGTTTTTCCTAAAGAAGGAAACAAATGGTGTGTTGCCGAATCAGTCAGCATCAGTAAGTAGATAGTTCTGGCTGAATGAATAGACCATTGTAAATTTTGCTTTCATAACACAGAACAGGTTTTTTTGCGTGAATAAAATAATTGTCTTTATGTGGCTGCCTCCCTTTCTTTTTTTTTTCCCTCTTGGGAGCTTAACACCACATGGTGGACAGTAATTATGCATGATCTTTATCAATAATGTAAAAGAACTTCCTGTTGAAGATAGCTTAAGTGTCCTAGGAGTACAAGATCATGCAGTAAAAGCACAGGCCTATACCATTCCCTGTGGTAAATAATACTCCTGAAAAAAATTCTAAAAAAAATTCTAAAAAAAAAAAAAAAAAAAGTACAAACACTGTAAAGAGAATTCAAACTTTCTCTTCCCAAAAGAAAACAAACTATAAACTTGCATTATAAAAAATATGAAGTAATATATATAAACCTGGAGAATACTCTTTAAAGAATCTCCTTACCCAGTACTAAGAAGGATATAGTGCTCATTACATAATGATTAAATAGTGACTTGCAATAGAAAAAAGTAAATAATAACTTTTTCTATTAATGTGATATTGGGATTTTTGGTTTTATGTGACTGAAGTTCTTTAATCTCACATTGAATTAATTTAAATATCAGATGAAAACACAAATATCTTCACAACTCAGAGCTTTCTGTAGAATGTTGCACATGAAAAGAAATCCACTGATCACTTTATGGCATTAAGCCTGTATCTTTATCAGCTGTGCCCTTTTGGGGGGAAGGGGGTAGAAGTGTCTGAATTTTTTATCAGGAGTTAATCCTTTGTGTACTGTCTTTTTTTTCCTCTTTGAAAATTGGTAAGAGATAATTTCTTATTCATTTGGGCATATGGATTATTTGCAAGCTATCTGTAGCTGATGATTTTATAAGCATTTTATATTAAGAATTCACTAGTCAAACTCAGTGCTCAGTTACTGAAATTGTGTGGAATTCTTTCTGGTCTCTATATACACGTGGCAGGCAGAAGAGCAATGTCTCAAAAAAATTCAGCATTTCTTCGAAGGAATGTGAACACCAAATGGAAGAAATTCAGCAGAAGAATGGTACAGCCTTGCCATAATTCTGGATACCCCCTTTTCACAAGAAAGTAGCGTGTGTACACAAACCTATACAGATAGGAGTTACAGAGATATGAAGACCTAGAACACATTTTTAAGGGCTTTCATAATAATTTTCCTCATCAAATTTAAACTTACTCTTGTCGTTGCTGCCATAGTTTACTTCTTCCCTAACACATGCAGCCTTCTGCTATCCCCTCCCTTTCCTGTCTTCCTGCTACACGCTCTCCTGTTCTCTCCATTGTGAAGCAATGAGGTCAATAGCCTTATTTTCTATTAATACCCATATGACAAGATGTCAAAAATGTCTGCATAGCTGCAGGACCACACAGATCCCACTTTCAATTCCCTACCTGAAAACAAACAGAAAAAAATACCTCTCCATACCCTAGGAAGGAAGTGGTACAGGTAAATACATCATAGCAACAGATTCAGCTCAATGTTAAAATCTTTGAGGGGTACAGGTGGGTTCTCAATCGATGCAAGAAAAAGCGAGTTGTAGGAGGGAGCCTTAGGAAATGGCTAGTGGAAATAGTGGCCATCTGTCATTCCCTAAAAAGTAACTATGGAACTTGAAAGAACTGTCCAATTTGGATAGGCACTAGGAACTCTCAACTGTCTCAAGTTCTGTCTATCATTTTACGGCACTGCAGCACTTACCTCTCCAGAAAATACCCAAGACAATAAAGTGGGAGGGAAGGGAAGAAAGGGAAGAATCTTTCTATGGAATATTGCAGTGAGTGAAAAGAAATATGTTTCCTTTGAACAAATACACATTTAAATGCTGGCGAAATACTGGCTTTTTCAAATAATCAAGAAAATTCCCATTGACTTTGATATGACTAAAGGTTACCAAAAACAGTTCCCAGTTTTACCAACAATAAAAGTTTGAGCTCCTCAAAGAGGCACACATTCTAGTTGATCATCTCCAGGAAACAAAGATGGAAGCTGACTGTGAAACATGAAAAAAACACTCTTTAGTGTACAAGATTTCTGACTCATTTTCTTTTAAACCAGCTGCTCTAAATATTATACTCTGAGTGCAGAGTGTCTCCCTCTCCCATTTGAGGCTTAATATACCTTTACCTGAGAAATGAAGAATGTAGGATCACTTATGATAGCTACAGTAAGCAAACCCTAAGTACTGTATTATGCATTTATTGTATGGCTGATTTGAAGTACAGATCTCATCCTGATTTCACTTGTGAATAAGGGCAAAATGACCTTTAAAAGCCATTGGGGCATTCAGAGTTACATGAAGAAATGTTACCTCAGCTTTCCTTTAAATTTGGACCATGTGTAAGGAGATAATAAACACATAAAAAGACACATTCTTAAAACTCAGATCACTAATAAATATTGTTATAGGTATATATTTAGACAAGAAAAGAAACAGTTATAATTCCCGTACAGTACTTACCCATTTTAACATTATCACATGGTTGTACAAACAGGATTATAACAAGCAAAAGAAAGCACTTTATTTAATGAATAAATAATCAAAAGCATTGGTGAGGATAGTCTTAAGATTATGCTGCTTTATACAGTTTAAAGTACATCAAACAACAAAATCCATAGTCCCAAAATTCCATTAAATAATACTGAGTAATTATGTGATTTATAATATTTAAGTATATATATATAATCTATATATATATATGTGTATATAATCATATCATTATGAGTAATTAAGGTATCTATTTACATGCCATGCAATATTAGAATGTGTTGCAATACCTAGGCACAACAGGTGGATTTAAGAATGGCTGTGGTAAAAAAAAACAAACTAACTTATTTCTGAAAATGAGGGCTATTACTTTCTTTCAGTTCTTTCTTTTCATAATATACAGTGAGAATCTGAGATCCTTTCTGGTAGTTAAAGACATACGTCTACTATTGCACAATTAGGTAGCAGTATAAACTTAAAGCTGTAGTTAGAGCCATGAGATGTTGCAGTTAGAGAAAGCATTCTTGCTTCAAAACTTAGCATATGATATGCATGTCTGTGATATTCTTCTCATTGTGGACCCAGTCCTGTGAAATGCTGAGCTTCTCCTACAAGAGGATGCTTACCACTGTGTTCTAAAGAAATTAAGTGCACTCAGTGTCTCAAAAGAGCTGCGCAGTATTTGGCACGATGAGAATACATATTAGCACATAAGTTTTACTACTGTCCAGTGAAGTGATATGTCTATATCAACTAAAAAAAAATAAAAAGCTTCTAATTCTGCATTTATTAGCATTAATTTCAGTTTATAAATAAACTACATTGTGTTTTAAAAACCTAGAAATTACAAATTTGCTTCTTCCAAGCATTTACTGGTACATTACATACTAAAGGACTAGATATTTCTGTTACTACTTATGGGACAGGGCCCGATATTTTGCTTTGTAAGAGGTTCAATAAATCTTGAAGGATCAGAATCTGGCCCTTTATGTTACGATCCTACTATGCTCAACTGGTTGAAAACAAAGTATAGGATGGGCTCTCACAAGAAAAGCAGTTTATAATATAAGCAGCTGATTTAAATAACGTATTATATTTCAGAGAAGCCAAACTGGAAAAAAAAAAAAAATCAATCTACTTAAGTAATGTGTGATAAAGGATATCTTACAATTTTACAAGGAAGAATCTACCAATAAGAGTTCTGGAACAAGAAGAAAAGTCAAAGGTGGTTTTGGATTATGGGGTAATTATATTTGATGGATGTGTCCACTAAGGTGATCAGCAGTGAAAGTTAATAAAACTAATATTAATTGAGTTAGAACTTAACTGTCCATGATATACTGAGCTGATTCACACCTCTGGGTCACACTGTATCATGGTTTATGTATACTAAACCGCCTTGCTCTGCTCTAGAATTGGTTTCCAGTTTGAAGTTTTTCATCACAGCAGCTAGGACTGCAAGCATATAAAATAAATAAAGTCAAGACTTTGGAACATAGTTCTGCTGAAGAAGTATATTAAACAGGAAAGAATTGAGCCTTCAGAGAGAATGCCATGAGTACTCAGTTGCTTTTGCTGTCTGAATTAGCATGTGTGAGCACACATGCTGTAGCAAACTCCTACTGCTTATTTTACTTTACAGCAAGGATACACACCATAAGAAAGTTTTATCAGCTGAACCAGGTAAATATTTTGTGGTCATGGGAAATCAGTCATCACAGTCTACTTGTTCTTCTGTCTGAACCAGATATGACACCACTGCTGTGGTGTCACCACCTACATGCCAGTAGGAATACTTTTGTAGCTTATTTTGAGGTATCAGATGCTACTGCCTAAGGCTATTCGACCCTACCCCTATGCCTTTTGTCATGTCATGAGTTCCATGGATCCCTTGACATCACCTATTGCCATGTCCCATGATTCTCACTGTGTCCTTCTCTTTCATTAAAGCTACTAGTGCCTCCCTTTGTTCAAAACATTCTGATTGATGTTGTGATCCTCTTTCCCTATTGGTTTTCTCATGTCAGCTACACCAGTCTTTATCACTCCTGTTCTTTCCTCTCACACAGATACACATCTCCTGCTATTTATGTATCCAAAGCTTCCCAAGTTCCTCCATTAGTCTACTCCGTGCGCAAGTCCTTAAGATTCTTTCTGATCATGATCCCTATCAAGAACTTGCTAAAAGGTAATAATCATATTAAGCAAGTAATGTGAATATTATTTTCTTCATATCTATTTGTTAAAATTGATGTATATTTCTGCATCCTCCTTAATTCTGCTCCACCATATTTCTTTGTCTCCCTTCAGACAGTTGCTTGGGAAGGAGGTCCTGACTGCTCGATCTTTAGTCAGAGTTGGCACAGCATAGGATTAAGTAGGACTAAATAACTCTATCTATGCATACTTTCCATTTTCTATTTGGACAAAGGGCTTTGGTCAGTGACAGTGAAAATAAAGGACTATTGAAGAAACCTTTGGTTTATCTTTTTAGCAGTCCTTCAAAAGTGTGCATTAAGAAATAAATAAATAAAGGGCACCCAATCTTCCTAGCTGAAGCACAAAAGCTAGACCTGGCATCAGAGGCATCCATATCATGCCAAGTTATCAATGATTTTAAGTAATATTTAGCCTCAAAGTTAGTAAACTTGAATAGTCACCAATATTCAGCTGCCTTCGCATTCTGTGCAGTGGGATTTAGGGGATTTTTTTTTTTTTTTTTTTTTAAAGCTCCTCATCTGACATATCACTAAATTCCTGTCAGGATTTAACCTTTCTTTTCTTTCCTTTCCTTTTTTTTTTCTTTTTTCTTTTTTCTTTTCTTTTTCTTTTTTTTTTTTTTTTTTCTTTTTTCTTTTTTCTTTTCTTTTTCTTTTTTTTTTCTTTGTGAGTTTTAGACAGCAGTATGAGTATTACTGATTAAGCAAACCAAATGATTGTGAATGAATGGGCACTTACTGAATATATGTTTAGGGCCAAGTCCAGATTCCATGGAAACATTCCTCTGAGGAAACATTCCTTTGGTTTAAATGGGATTAAGATACAGTTCTCAGTGCTGCAGATATTTCTTCCCTTCCTTCCTTCTTTCTTTCTCTTTCTTTCTTTCTCGCTTTCTTTTCGTTCTTTCCTTTCTTTACTTTCTTTCTCTCCTGTCTTTTTTTTTAATAACTACTTCAAAGTTGGGTGAGGCCTTAAGAATCTAAAATTAGACAGAATTTGAGAAAATTAGATGAGAAAATTTTCACCTGCTAGAAATTTAAATCATATTTGTTTGTGCTCCTCCTGCACAGGTTGATGGCAGCACAAAGTATTGAAGGTTGGAACATAATACAGTTCTCTTTCCGTAGCAACAGTCACATCATTTACATGATAGAAAGTTTTGAAATATATTCTGTTTAAAAAGGCACTCATAATTTAAAATAGTTGGTGTTATTTGGGTTTTCAAATAATTATTTTATTTCTGGTTTTAATATAGAACTCCGGGCACCTCTGCTTTAAAACTCAGCATGTTCCAAAATGGGTTACTTTTACTGATATGTCTTTTTCAAGGTTGTTCAGCTTCTTTTTATTTTTTTCTTTTCTCTTTTCTTTACTGTGCTGCAACAAAAGTGATTATATAACCACACAAATTTTCCTTCTGAGAAAGTATTTTCCGTATTTTGATATGACTTTATTCTACTCTCAAAAGAAAGACTGAGGCATGGTAAGTGCTGACTTTTTTCTATATGCTACCACTGTACTGTTACAAAGACTCATGCAAGGATGCTTATTACATGTGCTTAAGTATGCCTAACAAATCTAGGCTAGATTCTGTCACCTTTGTGCTGGGTAAGTAACACTTTACCCAATTCAAATAACTCATTTTGAATAAATTTGTACTTACCATAGGAATGACAGAATATGGCCCTCAGCATTTATCATTTGCTGTATATTCCATTCTTATATATATCTATATGAACCAAATGGACCATGATATGCTTAGAAAAATAACTGGAAATTCAGAAGGAAACAAAGAAACAAACCAACCAACAACAACAGAAAGAAAGAGAAATTAACAGGAATAAAGTCCCTTAGGCATCTGCCCAAGAACTAACACAACACAATCAGGAATTCAGAACATTTATTGCAAGAGCTGAATAACTAAATAACGTTGAACTGGCAAAGCAGTAACAAGGATAACTGGTTAGATATTTATTCTGTCAAAGTCATCAAACACCCCTCACAAACTGACATAAGTACTGCAATAAGCAATGCACCCCTAACCCATTTTTATGCCTTTTGTACTGTGGAGGGAAAAAAAAAAAAGTAAAAAAAAGTTAACTGCTATATACAAAAGAATAAAGAAGAAAAAAAAAGCTTGTGTTTTTGGTAAGAATAAAATCACCTTCAGATTAGCTAAGTTTGTTACTTTAAGACTGATGTTTCACTGTGGCATAAGTAACTTTTGCTTTTTTCTGTAAGGACTTTTTTTTTTTCTTTTTTTTTTTTGCATGCTATTTATTTGTGTAAATCATCTGTCATGCCTTAACAAAAACCATCTAAAAATGTTTGGATTTGGATTTGCTTTGCGTGCAACTTAGATCTTACTAACATTAGGAGTCACTCTGCTGGTTTGACTGAGGTGACATGATACTGGTACCTGCCAGGCATTGACCAACTATGATAACAAACAGTTAAACAGCAATAATTAGAGATTTAACCCTTTAGTTCCCCCAACTAGCCTACCAGGAGAATGCTCTGTTACATCATGAAGGCACAACACATTAAATATTCTGTGGCTATGGTCTAAAAACA
This sequence comes from Haliaeetus leucocephalus, assembly GCF_000737465.1. Classification (NCBI taxonomy): domain Eukaryota; kingdom Metazoa; phylum Chordata; class Aves; order Accipitriformes; family Accipitridae; genus Haliaeetus; species Haliaeetus leucocephalus. The sequence continues at coordinate 3,453,072 of NW_010972898.1, forward strand.
CTTGTGTTACTACAACATTAACGCAGATGAAGATCAACACAAATGCTGCTGTTTCAGCAATACAAACTGTCTTAGGTATAGACACACACCTGCCCAATTGGAAAAACATAATTATCGTATTTTGCTTCTGTAGAATTTCCTCCGTGTATTCCAGCTGAGATCAATGTCAGCTACCGCTCATTAAATGACAGACTGCAGCTAATTTGATCAAGGATTCCAAACAGCTTTCCCTCTCCCCCACCACCACAAATTTAAATATTCTTATTTTGTTTTGCAGTTTCCTTGTTTTATGAAACACAATGGAAGATTAAAAAAAATTTGCTAAATTTTTAAGCCCTTACACAAGTCCTTTCATCTCTTAATATTAAAAAAGAAAAAGAAAGAAAGAAGAAGAAATTCTACCTGAATGCTGGCATCATTTGCTACTACATAGAAAGAAAAATCTTTTTTTTTTTTTTTTCCTTTCTACAACCAACTTTTCCTCCCACCCTATCACTCCTTTTTTCACTTTTAACAAGTGTTTTGAGTTCCTTGGAACATTGTGTGTCAGACAGACTACTAACACAGAAACACCATCACTGAAAATAAAAGCAAAACAACAGGAAGCAAATGAAAGAAAGTAAAAAGCAACTGTGAAACACAGAAATATGCTACAGTATCTTTTCAAGTGAACGTTATAAGTACACAAAAATTGTAAGTAATAATTGTTTCTATTTACAAGTATTTGAACACTGATCGACTTGTGTCCACTAACATTGTTAATAGCACAATAGGTTTAATGTTTACAGTTTCAGTTGTTTTGTTTGCAATATGATCTCAAGTATAACAGTCCCAGCATAGATCAATGACAACAAAAGCACGATTTTCTAACTGGATATGCTTTTCAACCATTGCAATCCACTGAACTTTCTCGCTCTCTCACTCTCCAAATGCATCTTCTGTTGTTCACAGCAGCAGTCCAGGGTCAAAAAACAAACAAACAAAAAGGATATTTGCCAACTGGAGAGATCTCTGCAGATTGTAATCATGTCTATTTAACAAAACCACACAACTAGAAGAAACACTCTTTCATGTTGCAGGACATCATACCTTCCACGGTGCTAACATAAAGATATGCGTATCTCTGCTAGGTGAAGCATAGTTCTAGAGGTCTACCCAGTACATAAAGCTCTGACACACACACAGTATTAGCAAGTCTAAGTAGGCTAAAGTCATTGGTCCAAAGTAAACATTTCTTATAGCTGGTGCTCCTTTGGACTCTCAACAGCTCCTGAGGCCTGTTTATAAGACTTCAAGTTGGCCAGAGGAATGTCAGTCATGTGGTTGCCAGTGTTGAAATGGCCCTCACTGGAACCATACTGCTTTCGGTCACTGAACTGGTTTCTGTTGCTATCTTCTTTCCAGGTCCTGGTCAATGTGTGTCCATTAACTAGTTTGTCCTTCTTAACCCATTCTTTCTGAGGTGCAAAGGTGGAGAGAGGAGACTTTGGCTGTTGGTATGGGCCCAAGCTGGGAGGCATCCAACAGTTGTCCGAGTGACCCAAAACCAGGCATTCTTGAGTACACATCTCTGTAGCTTCAGCTAATCCACGTGGCCCAAGAGGCCCATCTGTAGAAGAAAAACAAACAGAAAGAAGAAAGAGGGAGAAAGAAAAAAAACAAAACATAATATTAGATCGTGGCATTTGGCATCAAATTTATACATATACCTCATGAGAAAATTAACAATGATTCTGCAACAAAATATTGTGCTGGTAAATCCTAGATACATTTTCGTTTTGTTAGAAAGTAATGCTTTGTAGGGCATATACTCCATACATATGCTACCTACATAGTTTCCAAAAGTGGAGATACAGTTCAATTAGCCCTGAGTTATTGGCTGCAGATCCTACTATGAATAAACTTAACTCCCTTTTTCAGTCACACTAAGAAAATAAGAGCTAGGTAGGTGAAAATGTCAGAGGAAGTAAACATACACTTGCATATTCTGAGTGAGAATTAATGCTGCTTTCTGTAAGGCCTGTGTGTGGCCTTAATGTAAGGCCTACAGTGTGGATGTATTTTCATCTGCTTTCAACTCACTTTACTGCTGCAGAGCCTTGGTGAACTACCAGCCTACCGCAAACTGAGAAACATCCATACTGTCCAAAAACTGGCTTGCCCAAAGGAATGTTCTGTATGCAGGATTATTCTAATGTCTACTATTTCACAAACTTGGGTTGGTGCATAGTTCTAGACATCTACCCAGTGGGTAAAACTCTGATGCACACTCCCAACAAGTAAGAGAGAAGTTAAACTTTGCTGGATTTAATATGAAAACATGAAACACTTCAAAACATTGCAACAGGAAAGAGAATAAAAATCTGTAATTCTTCTGACCATTAAACACATATCAGATAGCTGCTATGCAACCATAAAAATAAAGGGGTAAACAAAAAAAGAAGGCTTATGTAAACCTTGCACCTGATAAAGAACTGTTCTCATAATTCTTCATAAGTCAGGAATATGAGACCACAGGAGATGATAGAAATGAAGCCTGCTGAAGTACTATGCATATTAAATATCCACATCATTTTTCACACACTACTGAGGACACAGCTGGCCAGCTGCAGGCATCTTGCAATCAAGCAGACAGGTCACCCATGTCTTTAGCAGCACTAAAATCCTCTCAGTCTTAGTGCATTTCTAAATGGCTGAATTTGCTAATCTGATCGGACTGGATGTATGAGGAAGGGCAAGCCAGGAAAAAGGCAGAGAAATCATTTTGTGTGTCTTTGTTAGATATTTCTTAATATCTGAGATATGCTTTGTCATGATTCTTTGCTAACTATACTGTAATTTTGAGCAAGAATTTTGAGATGCCTTTTCTTGACTTCAGAGTAAATCAACTGGCTAGTGCTATAGACATTCAAGGAGTTAAGGAGACATATTTCCTTGATTAAACAGCCCAGTGACAGGAAGGAAATTATAGATTGATTTTTGAGAAAGAACATTAGCAGGTACGCATGAATAGTGAAGTTATGAAGCACCTTAAAAAGCACTACTAATCAGAAGAAAAATGTCAGTGGTGTATCAGCAAAAAAAGTGTATCTTTATAATAACATAATTGAGACTCAAAATGATAAGTGAGGACACTCTAAAAAAGATTTCTGTGTTATGATGCCAAAGAATATTTCATTCTCTTGTACTCCAAGCATATATAATAAATTACTCTTAGTAACAGATCTTCTTCTGAATACTGAAATTATCCCAATTAATTTTATGGAAATTGCTATTCTTTCCCAGTTATTTGTTTGGTTTTTTTAACTAGCATATAACAATTTATGGTAGTAAATTCCACAGATTATCATCTACTGCTTTTACACACACATATAGAAAATGCAGTCATGTATATTTCTACATGTTACAATGTAATTAGTTAATCTTCTTATCTCTGAGTAGCTCCTCTTTTTGAATATCTGGAGAATATACAGTATGTTGTTGATGTGACAGAATATAATAAACTATAAGAAAAGCTGCTTCTGCATTCCCCATGGAAGAAAGTGTCCTATTGCTGACAACTACAACATGAAGAATGTATAGAATCAATGCTACTTTCCATTATAGATCAATACAAGATGAAATAATTAAGCCAGAACCATGAGGAAAAAAAGAAAAAGCAACTGTAAAGTAGGAGCTCAGCAGAGATTTCAGTGAGAACCAAGAACCTCGATTCTAAAATGAGAACTGTGACAGTTCTCTGGTAGAGAGAGATTCTTTTTTCTATGAAGCTTTTCTTTGAATCCTCTAGTATGAAGTTATAATCAAACTGAGGCAGGTACTTAGTACAAAAAAAAGCAATAATAAGTAAAGGAAGTATTCACGGTATATTGTTACCATTTCCAAAGGTTAATCTGAAGGTTAAAAGCTGATTTATTTATTTTTTTGCTGACAACAGAAATTTAATTTTAATTATCTTTTTCCCATTTTCAGAGGAAAAAAGTACGAAGTGGCAGAACTATTTTCAACCTGCCTACTCTAACAGTACAATACTATCTTGCTGACCAAGGAGGAAAGGTTTGGCAGGGATTAAAACTTTCAAAACACAAAGAAAAACCTTCATCACAGAATGACGCATTTTAAGAAATACAGTGCATGCACTCTGTGCTTCCAATCTACAGTGGAATAAAAGGTTAACAGGAGAGCCCTCAGAACTATAGTTCTGAGGGGGGGGGAAGTAACTTTTTCTGTTTAGTTAAATACATTTCAAGAGATAACACATTTATTTCTATTTAAAATTTAAATGAGTAATAAGCTGGTTTCACTTAGCACTAAATATGCATGTGTGTGGTGCCTGTTACACCTCATCTCCAGTTAAGACCCTTAGATACAGGCATAATGTTTTTGTAAATATTATTGCTAATAATGGTGATGATCATGATTTAGGGGACTCTGTAAATGTCCTACCATAAGACACAAGAAAAAGATGATTTGGGAAAAAAGGATCTCGCATATAAAAAAAAAAGACAGTCTTTTGACAATATGGGTTTTTTCAGCTTCTGTTTTGTGTAATTATGTTCTCAAGTATAGACAGTTTATTCTTTTCTAAGACTCTTATTATTCAGGTTGCTATTCAGTAGCATAAAGTGAAATGATCATGAGCAGTATGATGCGAGAGAGATCTTCTGGGGGTAGCTTGCACTGAAGAGTTGGCTGCTTTGTATTGAGAAAGCATAATGTTGCCTTAATGGTAATTATCTTTCTCCTCCACCACTGCTGAACAATAGCTTTCACCCAATTTTCTAAAGTTGCTTCATTACCACATACAATGACACCACTTAAAAACCTGTTCGTGCTGCTTTAATTTTATAATTGCATTAATTTGTTTCCTTTCTCTTCATAAAAATGTCACTGAAATTTCTGTATCAAGTTTTTCCACACTGAAGTACTTTATTGATATGTGGGTTTTTTTTTTTCCAAAGTATTTGTTCTCTGAACAATCCGTAATACATGAGGCTGGTTATCAGTCTTGGCTGCTTGAATATATAATGACACAAATGCTGATAAAACTGTACAAGCCATCTGTCTCTGGAGTTAAATGTTTTGAAAGCAAACACAAAAGTGCATAACAAACACTCCCTTAAATTGTCTTTGTAAATATTTATATCAGATCTTACCCAAAAATGCTTTTTTGTTTTTATTTTATTCTGTTAATAGCTGTCAAGCAGATGCATGACTTGCCTACTCAAAAGCAGACAGGTGTAAGAAGGAAAATAATGTATGCCACTCAAGAGCAGGTCATACCCTAATGCTGGAATTTCTGTGTGGTCTTTTATCTCTTTTTATTATACCCAGAAGCTAAACTGCTATTTCATTGATTAACTTACTGCTGCAATTAGCAACTAGTTTCTGGTGTGTTGACCAGCTGCTTTTCAACCTGCCTCTTTAAAACGCTCTTGCTTAAAGCCAGAAAATTCATTCCTCAAGTCTGAAAGAGTCAAGACCACAAGATAAGTTCCACTCGGTGAGACTTTTTGGTCTCAAAAAAATGAACGGGTACTCTTTGCCTGAGGGCACTAGCATTAAGTATAGTGTGTTTGAACATGGCCACAGTTGTGTTTCAGACAATCATATTTATTTAACTTTTCATATGGCATCTTAAAAAAAAAAAAGAAGAGAAAACAACAGCAACAACATTTTCAGCTCTGTTTAACCTCAAATACAGAAAGCTTTTTTAAGCTTTCATGGGCTACTTTACTAAATGACCTTTTCTGAGACCACATGTTTTTACAGCCTTCCCCACATATATTGGAACTGAAATGACATTATTACATTTCATAGAGGTTTTGCAACTACTGTATATATTAAATATAAAAACTGGAAAACAGTTTATAATGAAAAAGGTTCTTTTGACATTTTTTTGCTCTTAAATATCAGCCAAATAAATGAGAAAGGCTGTCCTTTATTTGTAGTCTGTTTCAAAAAAAATAATCCAAGACCACAAAGCCACATACATGCTGTGCTGGGTGTGTTTTCTTGGTATTATTAATTAACAGCAAGATTCGGTGACTACTAAAAATATATTTTTAGTGGCTTATTCCATGGTCATTCCACCTGGCACAGTCAGTGCTGATAAAATCACATTCTGTCCCCAAATCACCTTGTTCCAAGGTCCCCGTTGCTGCTGCCGGTTTTGGTAGACTTATCACCACCACCTCGTAACCTGCTGCTTCTCCCTCCCCTTCCTGGAGTTGCATCCTCTGTACTCAGGTACAGATCAAGAAACCCCTCCTAGTTCCTATTCCCTGTCTTGGCCCAAGCTTCTTTTTCGTCACTACTGAACTAAATAATACTGTAAGGTTAGCTTATATCTGCATTACTTAGCAGAGATAAGCTGCCAGAACCCTTAATTAGCACAATAACAGGAGGGACAGGAAGCAGTGGGGTAAGGGCGTGTGGGAGGTACTGCCCAGAATACAGAAATGTAGCAACTAAAATATTTTCTGAAAAGACAGGAAAAACTGGCAAAATAAGATTTTCTACACAATTCTGTGAAGCGCTCAAGTGATCCAGATGGGTTCCACAGAAATGTAGGTGTCTAAGATCCAAACTATAATTACAGAAATCATGCGTGACTTCTTTGACTCCATAGGCAGCTAAATTTTGAAATGCAACATTGTTCAACTACTTGAAATTCTGTTTCTACACACAATTGCCTCAGTCTTGTGATGACTGAGATTGCTTCATGTCTAAATCCTTCCAGAGTTAAGAATGTAAATGTTCCTTTCCCTTCATATCTTGAATACCTGAATGTGTTTGGCATTTTAAGAGTAGAACTAACACATGCCAACCGGTTGTAGCTTTAAACAATATAGCAGTCCAGTAGGCTGGTTTTTTTCCCCCTCCAGTTTATCCCCATAGGCTGATTACAGAAAGGGCACCTGCCTTTTGTTTTAAACATTGTGCAGAGGCCACTTGTGGTTAGAACATTTCTGGAAGGCTCAGCTCCAGTTCCCTTTTCTTCCTGATAGATTCTGGTCCCTCTCGCCTAGACATGTACAAGAATCAACCTCGATCTTGGTAACAAGAGCTCTTCTGAGAAATGTGAAACAGTTCTGTAATCCTGTAGAGAAGGGGACTTCTTACACACCTAGGGAATGCTGAAATTACTAATCTACTCTAGAAAAGGTAGCTGTTAACACCATGATCACTTATAGAAAGTATTCTGTATTTCTTGTCTCGAGTTCCTTTCACCTATAGCTGCTCCACTACAAAATCTACAGGAAAGGGATTGTTACTTATGTTGTTATATTTTATTTCTTATTTTCTGGTATCCTTCCCAGAAATTTAATAACATTACAATTTACAGGTTACACCTCCATCTGTAACGGCTCTGTTGTCAGTAAGTTATTTTTATCTAGCCTAACTTTATGTGCCTATTTCCATTTTTTTTGCATTGATATACATGCATATACACCTCTGTGCACCTCCATGTGTGCACGTTCGGGAAGTAGTCAGGTACCATGGAGTCAACCCTTTGAAGCACTGGCAGCCTAGACAAAATTTTAGTTCCCTGCATTTTCCAAGGCAAGACACCTTCCAAGAGTTGATGCTTTCCAAGAAATGGAATTCATTTTATAATGCTTTTGAGAAAAAAGCCTTTGGTTTCCTAGACCTGCTTACCTACATATTCCTTGGAATGAATTTTGTGGCCTGTTTCTGCAGATGGGAACAAATAGGCTACTTTATCTACTGTCCAGCTAGATGCAGAGCTGGTGCCACAAGACTAAGTTTGCATGTTGCTATGCCTAAGCAAATACACTTAGAGAAAGCATATAAGGAATTTAAGCAGAGTTTAGTAGTTTAGAGTTGTTAATAATCCCATGAAGTCTTCCAAACCAGCTTGTTTGGAAATGGAAAATTCAGTCTATAGGCAGGCCCTATTTACATCTCTCTGCCGCTGCCATCTAAACACACCCTTGAAAATAGTTCAGCTATATGTTATTACATTTCTGGGTTAGTTCTGAGGTTTTTATAATATAAATTATTTAATAGTGAATTTATTTGGGACTTAACTCTTAGCAACATCTCAGAGTAAGAAATACATTTTTATAGCCCGGGGGTAGTTCTTCTTGGTTGCTTGAAAAGCTGCAGAGATTTAACCAAATTCTAGCCCTCAGTTGTCCACAGAAGATAGCAAGCAGCCCATTTCCTAATCTCTACTGAATACACCTTATGTCTCTGCTGAACTTGTGAGACACTAGGGGTCAAGTTTGTTTAGTGCTGCCTAGCCTTTGTAAATAAATAGATGAATTGACTAATGTTAGACTTGTGACCATTTTGCAGGCAAGTTACAACACTCTGAAATCACACGGGCATGGTCCATGCTATCAAGGTAGGAAGAAGCCACACGAGGCCTTCCAAAGGAGTCATGGCCCGGAGTGGTGCAGAGTTCCCACTGAACAGCTCACACCTGGGTGATTCATAAAAATCCAGCTCTGTTACTTATCTGGGATTGCACATTGACTATGTTCAGATCTCCATGCCACCCTTTGTTTTGTTTTGTTTTGTTTTTTCCCAAACTTTAACTGGGTGAAACTTTATACCTGGTAGTTAAAAAAGTAGGTTCACTAGATAATCCAGTGGTTCTTTCTGGTCTTAAAAATCTATGTATCAGCAAATACTAACATAAAACTGTGTTCTGTATAAACTTGCACTGACAAATGTAGCCAATTGTAATGTACCCCTTAGAAATACAGAAGGTACAGAATAGTATCTGGGATTGTTATTCTGGTTTAATGCATTCTGACATTAAAAACAAATAAACAAACAAACAAACAAACCCCCACAAATGACTGCAATTTGTATTCTCAGCTTAAGTGTCACATTGTGGATGCAGACAGTCACCTTCCAGGGAGAGCAGGAGAAAAGTGCAAACAGGATTTGGCAAAACCCCCTTTTGTTAACAAATAAATAAAGATTAAATGTTTTACACATCTCTCATACAGATTTCATTCTTTGGTCACAGATGAAAAGTCAACATTTGCAAATGGAGATAGTCCAAATACAGTAATACATGGGCAGCCAGAACAGCAGATTCTCTCCCTGAAAGGATATTGTTATTTAGACAGACTACATGGCACACAAAGAGCAGACAGCATATCTTTATAAATTTGCACCCATCTTCAGTATGGCATGGAACTCATCCATCTTCTCATCTGCTGAAGCTACTCCTATGAAGAATGCTATCTCATCTAATCTTATTTCCTCAAAATTAGCATTTTTTTTCCTGCCATACATTTAATTTTAGCAGGACTATCTAACAAATCAAAATGCCACAGAGGATTCAAATGAACCTTCCAAATTTAATTGGATCACTTAATGAGACCAAAGCACAGTCAGTGTTCAAGTATTTGGAATAATACTCATTTTCAGCATTGATCTTTTTTTCGTTATGTAGCTCTTCATTTTGCTGCCTAAAAAAGTCTTTATTCCCAAAAGGTGATGATGGATGATGATAATGAAATATTTATAAAGCATCCCATGGTCACAATCATTTACTATCTTTTTCTCTCACACCTAAATATTTATGGTACTTGATCAAAATATTTTGTTGAATTGATTTACAGGCAACCTGCTGAGACAGCACCACTTTTGACAGAGTCATATTTTCTGATCTACTAATATGCCCCAAACATGAACCTGCTGTCCGTCAAAAACAACTTAAGTCTCAATTTGGAAGATTCTGTCAACTATTTATCATAAAATCAAATTTTGGTGAGTAATTTCTACAAATTGTGTGTGAGAAAAGGTAGGATTCAATGTGAAAAAAGGTATTATTCAAAATGAAAAAAAGTGGCAGAATGCTGTGAAACAGAGCTGAACAATATTTATTTCAACACTGTACAGTTTTGTAAACTTTTTATGCAGCTGCTATATGCCTCACCATTAATTCACGTACAGCAGAAAAAATAAAACCAGTCAACTTGAATTCCATCTGATTTTTATGATTTTTAAAAGAAGCCTAAATTAAAGTGTTGTTTTTCCCGATTGCTCTCTAACTTACAGTAAACGCCTGATCTTCTGACTTGTGATAAATACAGATCATGCCTTGAGGGCAGGCATGATATCTTGTGATTTTATCGAAGTAAGGATATTGGCTTTACTAATCCATAACTGAATAAAAGCACAATTCATCATCATATACTTACATATGATGAACTGTGCTATCTGGACAATTATATATATATATATATAGTGATTTATTTGTATATATATTACATATTTTCTATACTTTTACTTTATACATATTTTTTATATATATATATTCTATCTATCCAAGTCCTTTATCTTCATTTAACAACAGAATGGAATGAATAGAGTGATGCCCATTGAAGTGAATGTAATCACTCACAAAACGAGCAACGTAAATGCTGTGCTCAAGTTGGGTATGCAGTCATCCTAACCTCCTTCTGTTATCAATGGAGAGAGAATCATTTGCACAAAGTGATTCAGCTCTCTGAAGACCTGACTCACTTTCTGGAGGTGTGAGTATCTGTCCACTGCTAAAAAGGGAATTCATAGATGGAAATTACTTCTAACTCTATGTATTTAAAACGGATGTGATGAGTCTAGATCTTTGTTGTCGTTCCAGAAGATGTTAGATTAATTCACTCTGATCTCTTGAAAATGCACTTCAATAAAGTTTTTCTACTATAAGCAAAATGGCTCCAGCAGCTAGTGAATAGACCAGCAGACAACTACACTATCCAAAATACCCAAATGGCAGTGCATCTCAAGCATACTCAGGAAGGAAGATTCTGTGAAGCCTGGAGGAGACTTACTGAAGGGAGCCTACTATAGTCAAGTTATCTTTCAGAAAATTAAAACTTCAAAATGATTCTAGTTCTCCACATTTTGAAATAGGTGGCAGACCCTGAAATGCTGCTATTTATAAGAGAGGAGACTGTGATTGTTGAGGTTTCCTGGAGTCTTGAAAGTAGGACAGATCATACAATTAAAAGCCTGGAAAACATAAAACTGTGAAAAAGTGAAAATTATTAAGTTTATGGGCCAGATTAAGAAAGGTATCTTTTTAAGTTATTGACTGCACCACAAATCTATTTGAGTTTTAAATTAGGGAAAAACTTTGTATTTAAACAGAGACGTATATGGTTTTATTTACTGTACTTATCTCCAGGATATTCTCATCCCATACATAGGGTTAATGAAACCCAAACCATCTACTAAATTTCAGTAGTTTTGTTAGTTGATATTAATCTTCTTTGATGAGTCATTCAGTAATTCTCCCCAAATATCTCCAGTTCTCTTGTAAGCCCCAAGTATTGCCAATTTTCCTATAATCTTGAAATATCACTAATAATAATATTGGGCCTTTAGTTTAATATATACTTGATAGGTTAAGAAGACAGGTTTCTATATTGTATCGAAAGATTTTTTTTTTATAGGAGGTATTGTATTTCAATAAAATGTAACTTTTTCTTTAAAAGGATACCACAGGTTTTAAAGTTGCATAAAACTTTGTTCTTTGAAGCAAGTTCTAGAAATAGCAATAGGCTGAGCGTCCAACAGAACTTGATGAAAAAGACTGGAGAACTACAGAGTTTCCAAAACATAACCTTACTGCTCTTATCCACTGCAGAAACGTGTAAAGAGGAAACCAGCATAGGGACCACAGCAAGAGTTATTTTATTTAATCACAAATAGTAGCATTCTTCCTTAAAACTAACTTTTATGGAAAAGGTTATTTTACCATAAGCATACGACTTACTTCACTGTCCTACAACCTTTCCAGACTTCCAGGAATCTAGTCCCAGATTTCAGCACACTTCTGTATTCCTATAAGTTTTACTTTTTCTCAAATCAAATCACAGTTTTATGAGGCACTCCTGGCTGGGGTTGTCAGTGTGTTTCTTTCCAAAAGTAACAAGTCTGGGTTTTAATCTTGGGAAAAATAGTTCCATGTTATTAACTTTGGGACCTTTAGCAAATTTATAATGTAAAGCTGCCACCAGGAAGAATCAGTGTAGCTTCATTTCAAATTCTATCACTTAGTTGTGTTTTTAAACATTGAGCCTTATTTCCTAAGTATTATTTTCTTAGCACTAGATTAACCTCTGTACAGTGGCAAGTGCCAAAGTAAACATTTTTCCCATGATTATTGAATAAAAAAGAGGAAAAATCAATTGCCTACTTTAAGGGATAAATGAAAAATGGAAAAAAAAAAAAAATACAACACCAAAAAGCTACAAATCTTATACTCTAGACAGCAATTCATCTAAGAGCAAAATGAAAATGCAGACATATACTATGGTGTTTAAAAACACAATGTTAATTAAGAAATACAATTAAGACGGTTTTTGCACAGAAATATGGAATTCATTCTGTAATTAGGTTAATTACAGCTATCTAAACAAACATTAAATTTAAGTTTTAATGCATCTTTTTTATGACGCCCTATTACTAATGTATGTTTCTTGTCACTTTTGTGTTTTCCTATTTTCCTTCAGTACAATTCAGACCAAAATCAAATTTAGGTTAAACTGAATTCGTTGCAAATTTGTGGCAGATGTCTTATGTGTAAGTGCTATTATGTAAATAAGCAGTTTAACTGACTTGAAAAAACCTTTTGAAGTATATTTCTCTTTGCAGAATTAGGACCTAAATCTGGGAACTCGTTCCCCTAACTTGAGCTACATGAATCTGAATAACTGAAGTAAGTAACAGAAGAAAGTGTTTAAATTAGGTGCTTAGTAAGCTTGATTACATTGTTGATTTTGTCTTTCATTCTACACAAAAATGTATGCTTGATAAATTTCACAGGACACAGATGTCAGAGATGCCATTAAACTAATCCAGAGATGAAAGAACCATTTCCTAATTCTGCTTGTATAACAGCATCTCATTTAGTTAATTTTGTAAAATTCAGTTCAGTGCCAGTTGAGTTGACAGAACTGCAGGCATTTTACACAGAGAATACTAGAAAGTGCTTTCCTTCATTATGTCTGAGCTACACCCATGCTACAGTCCCTTCATTTTCTTTTAAAACTATGTTCATTTACATCATTTTTTCAGAAGAGATATCCATAAGCCTCTTAATGAGCTTATAAAGTTTACAGTAAAACTCCCATTAAACAAATGTTCCTGAGTCAAAATACATTTTATTAAACCATGCTTGAAAATTAATCTGTGCTGCATTTAGTCATTAGATTCAATATATTGAAAATTAATATGGAAGCAATGTCTGTATACACTATTTTCCAAATAATTTTGGTTAGTCACACAGTCCTATTGTAATCCTTGGCAATAGCGATACTTCCAGGCTTTCAAATCTTACCTGGAAGACTGACAACAAAAATCTCTGTGATTCTAAAGAGGAAATCAAACCATATTTCACATGAATAGTGAATCCACATTTAATGGAGGTTGAAAAGTTTCTTTTGTCTTCTTTGTATTTAATGAAAAATCTTAGCAAACCAAGCCTTCCAAACCTCTTACACTTGTTTTTTACTGTATTATATTTATTCATGCAAGAGAAGCTAGAAAGTAGGCCACTTTATGTTGCATCCAAATCTAAGTACACACTAAAAAGATTGTCTGAAATTAGTGCACAAAGTGCACATATGGTGGGTCTCCACTAACACGTGTAGAGGAATATCCTGGATGGCATCTCCAGGTGCCTGGCCTTTTTTAAGCAAACAAATATTAATGAATATTGATTTCTAAATGGATTAAAATGGATTGAGAAAAATGCTGAAGGAAGAATTGTTACTATGAGCACAGATCATGAACGCTTACACATGTAACAGGCTCTTTCCATGCTCCTTTATGATTGTACACAGCTTGGTTTCTCAAGTAATCAAAAAAAAATCATTGGAAGTTTGGGAAATTTGGTTCATGTGTAAAGCAATTTTGAGCAGGAGCACACCAAGAAAAACTGTTGTTTTGCTTTCCTTCAACCATTGGTTTTGTATCAGACCAAAAGACAAGATTTAAGACCTGCTTACCTCCTTAGAATCCATTTCATTTTTATACAAAGTGGCTAAAAACTTTAGAAACTTATATTCCTTGCCCAATCATATAAGAATCTGACAATTCCTATAACATGACAGGTGTGAATACTTGGCAGTTCACTGGACCTTTTTCTTTTGCTCCAGTTTGAGCCATAAAAGTAAACAGTAATCTCATATATTTGAATTTACTGATGTTATTTTCCATCTTGTAATAAAAAAAAAAGAAAAAAAATTAAAAATCAATGCATAATATAATTTTGGACACATATTTAATGAGGTACATTATAGGCTTATCACATGGAAGCTTCTGAAAATAATGGGCAGTATGAGCAGCTTTGTGCTTACTGAACTTGTTGCAGAATTGAAAAAACTAGGAAGTAACTCAGATTAACAACCTGAATGAAATCACATCTTTTTCTTCTTGCATTAAAAAACAAAAAAAAGGAGGAAAAAAAAGAAAAGGCGATTTACCAAAATATGAGAAGTAAATGGAGAATTCCAGTTGCTAGTTTTAGTTCACTTAACATTTCCACTGTTTCACGTCCCTGACAGGAACTGCGGTGCAGATGTTAATTACCATTTATAGAATGCCTTGTCAAAACACCTGAGAATTATTGTTCCATTAATGACTTCGTCCTGCGCTTGGGTTCAATGACTGATTCAAGCTGAAGAACACTGAAAAGGATCACTGACACTTGGTTAGGACACCCAGTCTTTCCCTGCAAACCCCAGCTAGTAATGCATGGCTTTGTGCCAACGATTTAGCTTTAAAAAGAGGAACTATTATAAAATTGCAGTTATGAGGGAATTAACAGTCACATTTAAGAAGATTACTACCCTTGTATCAAGTGAGTTAATTTATTAAATGGTAACTTCAGAGGCAGCAAGTCATGTAGAAACAATGCCAAACACTTAAGAGCGCAATGACCTATCTGAGATGCCAGAATACTTTATTGGTAGACAAACAGAAGTATTCCAGGCCAATTTATTTGGTGGGATAACACAGACAGGCAGCTGTTTCTCCACACATTCATTGGACACATACCTCTTCTCCTTTGAAATAGGTTGGAGTTTTGCTACTGCCTTCGTTAGGTGTAAAACTGAGTCTTTTGTCTTTATAGTACATCAAATGAATTCTACCAGCAAGCTTGATTTAGGAAGGCATGCACTGAAGGAAACAGATCAATTCCCTTGTGAACTAACTACAAGTCATTCCTTCAGCATTTAGCTTCCCCATATACCACACCAATTCTTCCTTTACAAGTTCTTCAGCTCAAGACTCTACTTTTCCCAAGTTATCTATATATAGTTCTGCTAACTCTCTTTTTGACATGTTTTCAACTCAGGTCTCATCAGTATTCCTGTTTTTTTCTCCAACAAAACTATTTCCTCCCACCATCTTCTCAGCTGCCTGCATGATAAGTCCTTCTCTTACACATTTATATCACTGAATTTAGTTACCAGATTCCACTTAAAATGAGTGAGGGACTTCTTTTTGTACTTCATTTTGGTATAAACCTTAAGGTTACTTAAAAACAGAGTCATAAGTAAGGTAGGATTCATTCCACCCTAGGGTTCAGCTCTAGAGACAGTCATCTGAACTGATTATGCACAGGGAAGGTTTCGTCTTGTATATTTGCAATTTAAAAGATCAAGGTGATGAAGTGCTACAGAGGAGACAAGTATAGGACTGAGATTCAGAATCAGATTCATAATTTAGATATCTACAATGTACATATCTACATGGGAATCACAGATATATGTATTTCCTAATCTCTCATTTTAATTAACAGAGATCCTGTCAATACTATTGGTCTAGTCAATACAATATAGTAATTCAGCAAACCGAACGTACAGAAGTGAATCTGAACAGCTCTCTATATTATACTAACTGTTTTGACTAGATCTCCATTAACCATAAGGAGAAGTTAAGGCACCTAACTCTTATGTACACACCTTCATAGTAGATAGCTAAATTTAGCATTTGAATATGGAGCTATGTCCTACCCTTGACTTTGCCATAACACTTCATCACTTTGATCTCTTAATGTTTGTGCACAGATTAGGAAATCTTCCCTCACACAATTAATTATTTCTTTAAAACTAATTGCTATATCAAACCGCTGACTTTTTTATTTACAAAATTAAACCCAATGAAGTAATTCATTTGTCCTGAGCTCTGTCACTTGTGAGTGGATTCCCTCTGGACAGAACAGAACCGCTACTCTAGCAAGGCTTTCAGATGGTCTCAAAGCACATGCTGAAGAGTTTCCAGACAATTTCTCTAGAGAATTTTTTTTTTCTGCATTGTGACACAAAAATAGAATGGAATTTCATAGATATACCAGGGACAGCATTCATTTTCACAGTATTGCAGATCTCTGTCACCATAGCAGTATGGATTTCTGCAGTATTAAGGGACCAAAGCTGTAGGCGCAGGACAGTGGGCCAGGCCAACAAAACTGAAAAACAGTCAACAGCTGAAAATTCCACTAATGCTAATGGCCTTGTTGAGTGCAAGGTGAGATGACAAACCCTTCAAAGCAGTTTGAAAAGATGGATTACATTGTAAGTTGCATTTGGTCCCCATTCAGGCATTAAGTGCTAGCAGTATTCCTGATTAAAACGGAAAATGTTGTTTCCTGCTGTGGGGAGAAAAATAGCACTGAAAGCAGAAAACACCTGGCAGACACCCTGAATATGAAACTTTTTATTAGGCACTGCATTTTTTTTCTTTGTTAATTAATTTATTTCACAGTCTCAGGTAATCACTTTGCAACTTCTCAGTAGTCTGACTTTCAAAGGAACTTTACGCTCTGTCAGTTTCTATACCTGTGCTGTCAAAGAACATGGGAATGACATAAACATCTTGGTAATTTGTTCACTGCTGGCTTGCATACCCCTCCCACAGCGCTCTTCTCCCAGAAGGCAGTAACATTGAAAACATTCTTTGTCCTAATGGTTATGCATTGATAGCGTATACTCTGGGTCTATGTTAGTTTAGCAAGTAAACCTTCAGGGTCGTACTATTTCACAGCTAAAAGAGGGAAGTAGTAAGATCTCCTTGTTGACAAGGCTGATGGATTAAGTCAGACTGCAACACTTGTCTGCACAAATGCCCACCTCAGCGTGGCCTGCAGGTGTGACAGCACCAACTAGAAATACTTGCTTAAACTTCATGCTAACTCTGTTGCGTATCACCCAAGGTTCCCTGTCCACACTTGATGTGCCTTTGCCTGATACCTGCTATTTACTGGGGAGGCATTTACTACAGACAAACAGGCACAATTAATCAGAGGAAAAATCCAAATTCAACACCAACCAATTTTATAAATATGTGAAGTATGAGATGAGTGCTACTTGACTGGGATGTCATAAATGTACAGCCAATCTTAGAGGAGAGGAAGGCGAGCACAAGTTACTGCAAATCTGCAAGAACTGATCTGAAGGAATTAAACAATTAAAAAGGAAAATATAATACCATGACAACTGATAAATGGGAAGATCTGCCATGTGTATTTTAAGAATGGTAGATAATGTGAGATTACCATGGTAAATTGCTTCATTTTTAGAAGCAAAGGAAATTGAGTAAATCTCATCTCTCTGGACTTCAGTAAAGCATGTGATGAAGTGCCATATAGGAAATTATTTTAGTTTAACTAGGATATATGCTAATAGAACCTGTAGGTTGATTCAAGGAGTGAATAGATGGTGCTGAAAGGGGAAGTATGGGACTGGAAAAAGGTTCCACACAATTCATTATCAGAACTAATCCTGAATAATGTTTTCAGTAATGACCTTGATATAAAGATATGTGAA
The DNA here is from genome assembly GCF_000737465.1 of Haliaeetus leucocephalus. Taxonomy (NCBI): domain Eukaryota; kingdom Metazoa; phylum Chordata; class Aves; order Accipitriformes; family Accipitridae; genus Haliaeetus; species Haliaeetus leucocephalus. Next base: position 3,470,903 of record NW_010972898.1, read on the forward strand.
GGGCCGATACAATCTGCTCCTGACACAAAACTGGGAAGTACATCAGTAAAGACCAGGTTATCTTATCAAAAGAACTAGAGAAAGAAAAAAAGACAGGAGTCCTTCTTGTTTCATTTAGGAGAATGAAACCAGGGAGAGAAAAAGATGAAGAGCAAGGGTAAACAAATAGAGACGTAAAATGACTCTGTAAATTCAGAGTTAGTGTTGTCATGAGAATAAATCTGATGACATGGTGTCTATGATAGACTACTGGACCCCTTCCAAACATTTAGATTCTTATTTTAGCAAAAAATTCCACAAGAAAAACAGTAAACTTATTTTTATTGTGCATATTAGTGGAAGTTTATACTCTCCCATTTAGTTTCTTAATGTCTGACTACAGTCATGGCGGCTGATGTACAATAGAAGATTGCACTGGAATAAAGGATTAAGACATTATAGTCACAATGTACTGTTTCTAATACAATAGATAAAAGGATTTATAATTCCTTACAGAGAGAATATGCAGCATTAAGGCTAAGAATTCTTAGCAAGAAGGTGAGATTTTTCAGTATGAATGCTGTCCAGCATTCATGTACTTTCAAAAAATCTCATCTAGTAAAAGAAGGTACTAGAAATAGGAATGATCTGATGAAATACTGGCATTTGTAATTGAGGAATACCTTTCAGCTAATCACCTAGATTCTTTAAACAGGCTCTTTTACAATGTGATTCATCTGAACTCCTTTAGTTTTACTTTACGATGAGATGAATTGTGCCCTGAAAGTGTCTACTTCTCCCTGCTGACTACTAAATTACCCAAAGTGCCTAGATCAGATATGTACGTGGGATCCTTAGCTTCTACAGCTGAAGCAACAGAAGACAGATCTTTCAAAATATCTACTAAATCAAGACAATGTGTGTGACCTTAGCTATGTCATTTAGTTCCTCTCTGTCTTTACTGTTCATCTATAAAATGAGTGTAACAGAATTTCCATACCTTACAGGGCAATGCAGCAGGTTGCAGATTACATGGCTCTCTAATACCATGGCAATGGATGCCCTATAAGTACTTAAGCCTCTTCTGGACTGTTAAATGAGGAAACCAAGAAGAACAGACAGTAGAACTCACAAACTAATTTATTTTCAGAGAGGGCCATTTGACATCTCCCTGAATAAAAGTGCCATTGAAGGATGGGGTTTGTGTAAAGCACTCTGTGATTAATCATAACAATAACAGTGATGTTTTTGAAAGAGGGGGTATCCCTCCCTCCTAAATAAGAGAATTCACACAGCATATGTTTTTCTCCTTTGTCATAAGCTGTTCCATTTGTCTCATGATTCAAGTAAACAATTGCTGCATCAAAAAAAGAATCCTTTGTGTTTATTGCCCACTGATACATGATACATCCTTTTAAATTTTCTTTGTCCTCTTTTAAGACAGCTATCACAGAAATGTTTGCCAGTGTTCAAGTCTTTAGTGAAAAATTCATTGCAACACATTTCTAGTGTTATACTGTGACTCTTGTGATATGTGCTTGTTTCATATGTGCAAAGGCTGATTTTGACCTCATTTACACCAATACCAGTTGACTTCAGCTGAATTACTCCCAATTTACCCTAGAACCGCTATCAGAATCATCCTCATATTTCAGCCAAAGCTTACAAATCTCCAGCAGGAAAGTGCCTTTTTATTGTAAGGCTAAATTGGCATTCATCCAGAATTCCCTGGGAGAAAGGGGTTTTTAACCACATTGATTTAGAGAAACATAGAGGCCTTATTTATTTAAAATCAAGGATATAAATATTTTAACAGCAGCAGCAGCCATAAAGAGAAGGCAAGCATTCAAAGTTGCTGCAAATAAAAAAATCTCTTGTTAGGTTGTCTAGAGCTAATGGCTGATGATAGAATTTGGAGAGCGCAGAGAAATAGGTACAAAGAAGTACTTGTCAATAATAAGAAAAACAGCACTATATTTACAATCCAATGTTTAAAGCCAAAATAGACATTCTTTTCTTTGTTTGATCTCAGGAAAAGTTATCTGCAGCTTACAGGCCCGAATTGGAGTCTTCTTATGTCACTCAAAAGAAGTACTGAGGTAACTGTGCTAGAGATGACAGACTAGTAACCCCTCTAGCAAGCCAGACCTGTGGGGGGGTATCACGTTTTCTGTGTCTGGGCTGAAAGCACTCTTCCTACTTAGAGATGCTCTCTTTTGTTCTCCCATAGTGCCTGAAATTCATTCTCAAGAGATATGAAAAGCTGAAATTCATCTTCTAGAAAAAAGGTCTCTACAATTTCCATAGGAACAAAGAATCACAAAATGAATGTAAATTTTTGTTGGGTTTTTTTTTTTTCCTTCTCAAGGCAGAACAGCTCACAGAAGTCATAAACCAGATCCCCAGCTATATCACTAAAGTTCGAGGGTGCCCCCCACCCCCGTATCTGTCTCTAACAGACACAGAAGAATAAGCCAATACTATTTAATCTCAGCCACATAAAAAACAATGAAATGATGTCAGATTATTTGGAACTATACATTTGCAACATATGTTATGGCTAACCGGGCAGCTGCCAAGACAAGAAACAAAACCCGACGACTGAATGAGCTATTGTATTTTAATAGAAAGATTGTCTTTCTCTCAAAGCATTTAGACAGCATTTTACCTGTTATAATAAATTATGACCCTAAATAAAATATAGCAAGTAGAGAAATCTTATATATTAAAGTGACAGAGAAATTTCGGAGACCAATGTCAACTATCTAGACATGTCAAATCACATTATTTAAATGATATCCTGAAAGATCAAAACCAGAGGTCTAAATCTTGAAAGCTAGTGACATTGCCAAATGAAAGGCATCCAGAAATACCTTAGTCCAGTTTGGTAATTCTCTTGTTTAAAAACAAAATTTCCTTGAGAGCAGACATATTCCTAGAACAGCCAAAATACATGGCTAGAAACATGGATAAATATAGATTTTTTTTTTAAAAAGCATCCATCAGAGAGACTTTTAAAACTCTCAGTGCAATGGCAAGCTTTCCCAGCTTAATTTTCAGCAAGCAATCTAAGGTAGTGTCCTAGTAATGGCTCTCATTTACAACTGCAAAGATCATTCAAATCTGTACTGGCAAGGTCTTAATAACATACAGTTTCTACTTTTAAAATAATGCCTATGCAGATTTATGAGGGGACTAAGGAGCCTCTGTTCTCTCGCACTCAACCCATAAGCCTTCATCTCTTGCTTCCTCTCAGGAACTCTCTCATTCCCCACAAAATTTTCAAAACCCACTTGCTTGTCCTGAAGTTCCGCTGACCTTGTCTATCAACCACAAACAAACACTAGGAGCAAATGATAAACAGCAAGGCCACGCACGACCCGGCAGCAGTCAGAGCGGGAGCCGTGCCGGCGCAGCGGTGCCCGCGGGTACCGTGGGCGGTGAGCGCACGGCCCTGAGGCCCGAGGCCGGTGCTGAGCTCCCTGCAGGACCTCCTCCGCCACAGTAGGGTTTGGACAAAGAGAGAACTACCGTTACTCTCTTGGCGTGGATTTTCAGATGGCTTTGCTTCTGATTAAGGTCTGCTTAAGTTTTGGAAACTGAGGAGAAGATGGACAGAAGCCTTGAAGACTTTTAAATAAAAAAGTCTTTCAAAAGACTTTTGAGCTGTCATTGCAGAAGACAGTCACAACTTCCCTGGTAATGTAAGCACTTTACTACTTGAGCAGTGATTAGGTGCTTGTTCAAGTAGCCAATGACAAGCATTAATGACTTTGTTAATTATTTCCCCTTTCAAGCCTCCTTTTCTTGGGTCACTGAGAAAGCAGCAAAGGGAAAAGTGACTTCTGCCCAGTCTACACAACAGAGATTTTATTGAAATTAGCAGCGGTACAAGCTTTTAATGACTAGCTTACAGCAGAGTGAAGTAAATGGAATATGAGATAAAAGACACAAGAACCCTCACACACAGTCCTTAGAAGTTCTGGTACAGCTACTCTGTGAACATAGTTGCAGAGCATCTGAGATAAAAGCAATAAAAGTGTCTTTCAGCTCTGATAATGGGGATGCTGTTTCGTAGGCATAACCACACTGTAAGCCTATCACAGCTCTCTCTGTGTTCACACATCATTCCCAAACTCTAAACATATAGACCCTGTTAGCTGGATCCTCTAAGGGGCAAGTAATTCCTTTTTTCATCTTTACAATCAAAAGGTTTGCTTTGCTTTTACTTTTTCTTAAGTCATGTAATATTTACACAACAGAGGGACAGATTCTAAAACATTGATCTTCCTTAATAATTCCTTTGTATATTTTTACACAATGTTTACTTAGAACTCGATCCTGATTTACAGAGAATTTACTGAACCCATCACCTTCAAAACTCTGGACAAAATAATAGAATAAAAAACAGCAGATGAACAACAAAACAGGCATCCTTAGATGTTCTCCTAGTCTACCAACATCTATTCTTTTTTTTTAACTTCAAAACATAGAAATAGCTGAATTTTCCTACTCCCAGTGAATGAAATAAAATAGGGAACCTGTTTTATTTTTAAATTAGCTTTCTTTCATCTTGTCTGTATGAGGAAAGCATTTAACACACAGCCATATTGAACACTATTGTACTAAATATACTGGGAGAGCGTAATTCTTACTCTTTATCAACAGGCTTTGTTTCTGGATAAGGAATATCTTAGCTAGAAATATTGTATGACTTTTGCTTCATCAAAAGAATGGGTATGATTATGGGTATTCTCAGGACAATTGAAATGCATGAAGAGAAACAGTATCTGAAAATATAAGGAATTAAAAAAATGTTTTATTAGGCTAATTTCTAGACCATAGTCCCGGATAAGCTTTTGGGAAATGAAAATTACAACATAATATTTTCAAATCAGCAGATACACAAATTCAAGAGACTCCAGCACACTCTTCAGAGTATACATTTTATGTGTGATTAATAAAAAAAAAAATCAGATCATAGCTAAATGTGCAAAAATGTGCCAAATGTGTCACTCAAATCATTCATTAACGGTAAGCTGATTAACACAACATATTTTATTTCAGAGTGAAATTCAAAGCCTGTTATGGCAAAACAATTTAGGCTTACAGGATTGTATCGAGCACTGTTATGCTTGACCATGCTAATGTAGCTGTTTTTATTTCAGAAGCACCGGGGAGGGAAGCATGAAATCATTAGTAATTATATAAATATTAAGGCCACGCAACTGGCTCTATTACTGTTTTCAAATGGTAGCATCTGCAAATTCAGCCTGTAATAAACACTAATGCATCCAGAGACGAGAGTGCTGACATATGAATGGGATGCTTTGTCAGACTTGCATAAAAATGTAGATGAACTGCAGGGAAAGAAAACCAAAGAATTCAAAGGGTTTCTTGATTGCCTTCTTTAAAATGCCAAGAACTTAAGCTGGCCTTTCTTATCTTCCTCTACATGCATGTGACACTTTAGGAGGTCTTTCTTATTGTACTATAATTCAGTAATTGTTCCAGCTCTGTGCACCATGCCTTCCTTCCAAAGGGCAGCATGAGATATATAATTCTGGTAATGAACAGCTGCATAATTTAAGGGTCGAACTAGCAGGGCACTGTTCCTTATTTGTGTTTTCTTAGCAGTTGCCAAGATATTCCAAGCCTTTTTAGGAATACAATACTTTGTCTGCCTTATTTCTCATAGATGATATATGTTGAGACTTGGTCATGTTCCAGAAAGCACATTTTATCAGCTGAAGTACCAGTGCAAGCTTTCCTCTCATTTTGCTTCAAAGGGCAGCTATACAGAACTATAACGAGGTAATTTTTTTCCCCAGCCATGAACATTCTCTGTTCTGTCATTCAGACTTGTTCAAACCCGGTGCTATCCCCTTTCCAAAGCATGATAGACTTAATCACAGAGCTATCAAAGGCATTTCCACGCAACGTTTCTCTCACCAAGGCTAATCTTCCAAATGTTAAAAAGGTCCAGGCAGCTAGGCCCTTCAAGATGAAAGCTGCATGCTGATTAATCAGCTGCTTTTTTATTCTGTTCTGGCAAGTGTTCCCTATTTGTAAATAAAAGGTTTACCCTGGATTTCCTGTAAACTAAGGAGCATAAGGCAGCTTTGGACCAGACTCAGGAAGCAACAAAGCCTTCTGCTGTTGCATCCGCAGGGGTATTTTGGTTGTTCTATCGCAAATATACTTTCAGGTGTCCTGGTGAGAATGAGCTAATCTAACACAAACATCATTCCAACATGAGAAAATTGCGTGGCAACCTCAAAGTCGCCTGCTTATTAATTACGTCCTTTGGCTTCCAGCGGCACATTAATTGTTGCTTGCTTGAGGAGGCCTGTCTGCAGTTTGTGTCATTGCAGAAGTTCAGGTTGGTTTATAACGTGTGGCACAATGTACCACAAGTCCCTCACAGAAACACTCTCATATTAAAGACGAATACATTTATTTATGTCGCAGAGTGCTGGCTCTCTATTCAGATGGTAAATAGGTAGCGTGAAAGAGATGTGACAGACCCAAGAAGACTAGAAATTGTCTGCAAACTGGCAGCCACTGTGGTTCACTGACAGCCCGAATTACTTTCAGGCAGTTTGGCACATCTCCATTTGTCACACTTAAAAGCTTGAGCCAAAGATATCCAATTAATACAGAACACAGTATTTCTCCCTCCTCGAAGCTGGAACAGAAATGCAAATGTTTAAGATTCACAGTGTGCATCGTGTCACCTACACATCACAAAGGGATGTAAAATAGTTATAAGTGAAGCATACGTAACTTAACTCGCATCACACCCTCTTGGCTGCTGCTCACCTCAGGTTATCTTCTATGCTACGCGTACCACCACTGTACTTATTTATTCCAGACAATGATTTCTCGTGTAGACTGAATCCCTTCTGCTGTAAATCATGCAAACAGCTAGCCCAAATAGTTTGTGAATATAACAAGTATCAGATAACAAGTATTTTGAAATATCTATCTAGACCAAGAAAGGGAAAACGGGAAACTGTTCCACCCCCCTAATTTTGAAGGCAAGGTGAAGGTTGCTTATTTCGAAAGTAGCAGAACCTTCATGAATCAATATCAGGTTTTGACATTATTATATAAGTCTATCTATCACTGCACAGCAATAATAGCTGTATCTTCTGCTATGACCCAATGCCAGTTATATATGATTTGATTTGAATTATTGGTAGTGTAGTCAAGAGGGTCAAGTTTATATAGGTCTCGTGTGGACAGAATTTTTGTTGAATCACAGGATTTCCTTGGAGAATTTCCACTGTCCCTAAGTAAGTTTACAGAAGTCCTCTTTTATCCAGATGAGCTTTTGGTGTTCAAAGAAGAGAAAAAATGCAACACTTTCACATACTATAAACGCTAATCAAGAAGACCTGTGAGGGTCTCCTTTAGATTCTCTAAGGCCAAATTAGATATGTAAAATAGACACGTGGAAGGTTACACTCCTGGCAATCTATAATCAAAAGGTTTGAAATACTCGTACTTTTCAAAGTAACTGATGATGCAGATCTTTTGAAAATGCAATGAAGAAATAATAAGGGTTAAATAATGAATAAAGAATAAGAATGGTGCTTTCCCTGCTCTCTGCTATCTGAAGAAAGCTGCAGCTGGCCCCCTTCTTTGTTTGTCCTCCTTGAAGCATCCACGATAAAGTGTTTTAAAGAAAAATGTTCTCAAACTGAACTCAAAATGAACTCAAACTGGTAAGAGCTCCACTAACATTTCAAGTTTAGTGGTGCAAATAATATCAGAATCCCTGGCTTTAATTGCCAATTAACATCTTTTACCAACATTTTTCCTGCTTAATGCCATGGTATTTTTGATTGCAAAGTCCAGTAATAAATATAGCAAGTGAAATGTTTGCTAGGCAAGATATTTCAGAATAAATTTTAAAACCAATCACTGGATTATATTCATTTTTTCAGATATTTTCATTCTGAAACTTTCATATATAATTTCCTCTGCTATACCGTCACCTCTCAGCATATATTGTATTCAGAAAAAGAAATCAGGTGATAAATATTTAAAAAGGGATGTTCTTTAAAGATAACTTCTTAAAGACATTAATCTGTTATAAATAAAATTATTTAAAATTCTGATGCAGTTTTTTAATTATGTGGTAAGCATAAGTAGTCTTGCAAATACTCCAAAAACTATTTCACAACTTAAAACAATACCAGAATATCAACTCTAAAACAACATTTACAGGTTTAAAAAGTAAAAACAAAGAAATAGATTTGTGTCACTGTAAACTAGAATTGTGAATTTTGAGACAAAATGGACACAAAGTAAGGTATTTCTCCCCCTCCTTAGTGAACACGCTAAGCACAGAAAAGGAAATCAAATCAAATCACAGAAATTATAAGAGTTTTGCAGAGTAACAACTGTTAAATAAAGCGTTTCTAAATTAACTGACTGGAAAGAGCCTATGACTCTAATAGAACTTTAGAGTGAAAAATAATTTTATTACTTTTCAGAGGATAGCCTCCAAAAATACAGGTGAAATTCTGTATAATTTGGGGTTAATTCAAATTAAGTTTATGAAAAAAAAATCTAAATTACAACCTAATTTATTTTAACTTAATTGTTTGGGTTTACATTCTAGATCTCAGTTATCATTATGAAAAGAAAGTATAGCTTTACTTTTTTTTTTTATTCACAATGTTGATTAGTGGAGGAATACTATCAAGCACTAGTTTGCTTTCTACATCACTGACATATATACACTTTGTTATGCAAAAATCTTCAATTAATTAGCCTTTATGAATCACTTGATATTCTTTATATGAGAGAAGTGGGTATGATTGAAAACAGGTGTAATTTCATGTCTAGCCATACATATGTCTCTAACAGAGATTATTTTAGATTTGGGATTATTTTTTTTCCCTTCTATTTTAGGTAATCCAGTCAAATAGGCTTGAAGGCTAACAATTAAAGGCAACCTCTCAGTTATTTCCGTGGTTTACAGTCAGTAAATGAAAAAAAGCCAGTGCCTGAGTGAGACTGTGCCTGGGATGGTTTTCTCCTGGAACAACCTCTCGCAGGCACGGTGGGGGTGAGAGCACAGGGCCCGGCTCGTTCCCAGCAGGCCGGTGGCATGCAGGCACGCTGCTCAGGAGACTGACTACGCTGGCTCACGTGGATGTGGGCTATCTGCTTGGTCTCACTGCCTTGACACAGTCCCCGGCATATTTATTGTATAGGGAGTCTCTGTAGCATAACCAATAAAATACATCAAAGACTTTGTAGTAATTTGTGTCATTTTCTGCTAGCAATAAGATAAATGTAATTAGGGTTGTCTGGAGTTACATATGTGAGCAAACCATTAAAAATGTTCAGTTAATAAAAATAAACTTGGACTAAGGGCAAGAACTTTTTTTTTGAAAACCCATGTAACTGTAAATGTATTTCCTACATTAAATGTTACTGCCACAAATAGTATCCTGCCCTGTGTCCCATTTTATCCTGTCTTTGGAATTAGTGCTTACATCTCACTGTTCTGTCAAGCCTTTTCCAGAAACACGTGATTTTATTTTTTATTTTTAAAGGACAGGAAAAAATGCCTTTCGTTAGAAAAAAAGTTTGAGGCAACTTCCAGAAGAAAAGACTGTAATGAACTACCTTGTCACAAATACCTAGTGGAACTGAAAAGTGAAAACAGAAGATGATTCATTACACTTGTCTGCTTACAGATGATTGTTTGAAAGGTCACGCAGAAGAAAAACATCCTCCAAACCAAAAAGGTATGTCTGGTAAAGAAAACACACTTGTAGGACAAAAATTTGCTATACTTATTACTTGCATGAAGAAAATAAGTTTTTCACTGTTCAAATACACAGATTTCATTGTTAAAACACAGTCTTTCTGTTGCAAAAAAATCCACATAAAAATTTCTTATTTGCTTCCTTTATACGCACAAAGACAGATAATCAGGCCCTTTGTTGTAAATAATTTTTTACTTAAGACAACAGATTTTTTCTGGATAAATCTACTCATTCGCACTGTGAACACTGATTATGGTATGAATCTACAATCTACAAACCAGTCTTGAGTAATCAGCTATCTTTAAAGCTTCCTCTACTCATTTTGTATGCTTTACAATCTATACTCCATTACACCCATTCTTTGCTGTAATTGCTGTCCCACCATGTTTCCAGTAAAAATAATTCCATTAAAAGATGCAGCATGCTCTCTCAGCTCAGAAGAACATTTTCTTCAGATAAAACCAGTGTTGTTACATAGGCAGAGAAGTAGTAAGGTTACATGAATTTAACTGAATCTAACTGGAGAATCTAGATCAAGGTTTTGCTCCTCCATCCTAAAGAAACTGAAATATGCGGAATTTTAAGCTAATGTAAAGTCTATAAATAATAGAAAGAATTCCCTCAATTAGTTGCTTCTGCATGAGAATGTGCTGCAGGGTATGCTCTGAATTCATAACTGAAAAAGAAACTCCGCAAAGGATTTATATGAACAAATTGTACAGTGTCTCAAAACCAGAAATATTCAACATGCGATTTTTCTTTTAAATACTGTATGCATGCTTCTTTTGTCCTAAATATGTCATGTCAACAGTTCTGTGTTTATTTTATGCACTGCAACACTAAATATCTCCTCAGCTGAAGTCATCATGGTTGCATACCAGCATACAGGAGCCAACTGGCTGTTTAATAACAGAAATATTTTGCTGAATGATTTGTATAATAATACAAGGACACGCAACTCAGATAATGAGTTCTTTTTAGGATTTCTGTACTGGGCTGTGAAGTTACTGGAATCCTCCTGAAGCTGGATGTTTAGTAAGTAGAGAAATTCCTGTTAATGACAACAATAAAAAGACATACTCTGAAGGTAACACTGACTTAAGAGAAGAAGTCCAAAGAGCTTTTAATTTAAATTACTACATTTCACAGAAGCTGAAAAAATATACTGAAATTTAATGCAGTAAAGAAAATGAACAAAATTATAGGTAATAAGCATCTTAGTTCTTTTGGGCAAAGTATCTCTAACTGCTAAATGTCTGCTGTCAGTAGCTGGTAATCATCCACCTTTAACTGAAGTCCTAAATTTTAGCAAGGATAAAAATTAAAACTAGAATAAGAATTAGAATTAGAAGAAGAAAGAAAAAAAATATTCCTTCTTTATTGAAGACCACAAAAAGCACAAGGACATGTATATATATAATTGCTTGATGATAATTCTACTTACAGAACACATTCAAGCTTGTGTAGGCACACATGCGTATGGATAAACATGTCTTTCTATACATGTATACTTCCATAAAGAGACAGTGAAATAATTTTTAAAAGAAAAAAAAACCTAAGCAAAAGTATTGACAGCTCTTTGTTGAACTTCATCGAACTTCACAGCTTGCAAGTCCTTTTTACTTCAACTTCAGTGTTTCCAGTTTGATAACACTGCCTTATAAATTGTCTCAGAATATTATTGCTTCCGCATCTTTCAGTTCTGGAACAGAACTGAAGATTTGCACCGCTCCGTGAACATGTGGCGACTTACTAAAAGGTAACAGTGTTCAAGTAAATTCTTCCAATTGAACTATCCATTACAGTGTAATCATGACCAAGCTCACAGCCCTGATCAATACAAAGGTACATAGTTACTGTAAAACAGCTCCACTAACCAGGGTAAGTAATCTACCATTTTAAAGATTTGAAGAACCAACCAATTAAACACTGGATAAGGTCAAATATTATTGATTGTAGATTCAAGTGAAATTCCTTTTGTTCCTTTTCTTTCTTTTGATTTTGCTTGTAATCCAAGTATTATTTCCTTAAAAATACACTTTTTTTTTCAGTGGCTGCACTTACATAGCAATAGGATATGAGTGGTCTCACAGAACAACATAATGATGCATTGACTTGAAGATCAATACTGCTACAAAACCTTGGAGACAGAAAAATAAAGAGGAAAACATATTTTTCAAAATCCACTAATGGTCTAACTTCTACAGCTTTTAACAGCAGCGTTTCACAATCTCATGAACTTTTCTAAAAAATACCAGATAACTATATTTTGGTAATTGAGCAATACCAACAAAAGCTAATTTCAGGCTTCCTCCATGGACAGTGGAGTGGGAGTCTAAAATGGTATAAGGAGCAAGAGTAAGGTGCTCTTAATGAATACCTTTCTTTGTCTTGAACATGCTAATGCTCTGCTACAGTCTAGTCCTATTCTTCTAGTATACACAAAAAGTCCAAGATATCAACCCCAGGTTAAGTATGCTATGCAGAGTGCTCTTTTGTTCTTTGTTCTTCCGCTGCTATAAAATCTTCAGTGAGAAGAAGTAGCTTTCATAGTTTGGAAAGCAGAAATACTAAGTATTACAAAAATTACTCAGATGCAAAACTGTTTGCAATAAAAGCCGCATTTACTGTTCATCATTTTTCAGATCCTTTTATTCTTGGCCAAATTCACATAAAAGGCAAATTTTTATGAATCATTTTTCTTATACACTTCTGGGACATCTTGTCTGCAAAGTAGTTAAGATCTTTCATCTTCCCTTTCAGAAACCTTGTAATATCACCAACATGTGGGTCCTATTTTAGACCTGCTGAAAAAAGGGAATGAAAATATACCTTCCCAGTTGGTAAGGAGATCACCTCCAAGCTTTTTTTCCTGTAAGACTCTTTCTCTCTGAGCACAAAGTCCCTTTGATGAAGTTTCACAGTGGCCAGGTATGCCCTACATCAAGTTCCTGAATGGGAGTCTTCAGCACAGAGAAGGAAACAGGAAACCTTGATTTTTTTGCCTTTCTGCAGTTCTGTGTGGGAGACCTGCCTTTGAAGCTCCAAACTGGTAGGGACTAAATGTATACTACAGGAAACTTCAGGGTTCTCCGATTTAAAATAAGCAAGAGAGCTCTGTCAATCTGACAGTCACCTAGTGTCTTTTTTTACTTCAAGCAGCTGACTGTAATGCAATATTTATTTAAAGTTCACTATAAGCTGCTATGAACACTGATAAAGAGGGAGGTTAACAGTATTATTTATTTTATGTTTTTACAATACAGTGAATTATTATATTTGGTGTAGATCCACCCTTCTGGTTTGCATGTTTTCCTTTTTCAAAAGCATTTAACGTGTTGTCTTAGCTTTTCTCTAGCTTTCTAATACCAATTTAATTTACTCTAAAATCATTAATAAACTCTTGCTTTCCACTGCATTTTTAGGCTGCTATTAAATTAGTCTCAGTCTCATATGCATTCTCATCTATCCACAGGTAGAATGATATGCTGGTGTATTTTTATCAGTCTGTCTCCAGAAAGCTGTGAACAGAGACATGGAAATATCACATATTTGGAGAAATGCCACCTGGCACAAATCAGTCACTAGGTGGCTGGATATTGTGAAAAGAAATAACTGTCTAAACAGAATATCCACTTATTAGAATCCAGCAGTGCGTCTGACTTTCATATTTAAGAGTGAAACGAAATATTTTTCTTAGTGGCTTTCATGGTGTTTAATGTTTTCTCCCTAGTTTTGCCTGTCTTACTAACTAATGTAATCTGTTATAATTTGCCTGATGATGTTTTACTTCTTTCTTTGTTGTTGTTTTGGTTTTTTTGTTTGTTTGGTTCCCCCCCCCCCAACCCATAGCAAAAGAAGAATAGAAAAGCTACATCCTATTTTTATTAAACAAGGCACTGGTACTTTTTGTGGCACTACATAAACCACCACAGACAATCCCTTTATACAACACTTTTAAAATTTACTTTAAGCTCAATATAAAATGGAAACTATCATAGCTTCTCAAATACGCTGGTGTCCTTTAATGTCATCTGTTCCAATGGCATACACATCCTACCTGCCTATGTATTTGTGCCGGACTTTTCTATAGGTCAAACTGAAACAGAAGTGAGAAACCAATTACCTGAGCTAGCATGAACAAAGCATAAATGTTATAACATATGTGCTAGGTCTAGTTGAAAATTTTTCATAAAAATGTGAGGGTCTTTTCCATCAGAAAATAGAACTTTTCATGATGTAACTCTCTGCCATTTCTAAAAGAGAAGAAAGGTTACTGCAGATGAAAATCCAGTTAGGAAGGTCAAACTACAGAAAGGAACATAAGGAATCTGCATTGCAGATCTTTTGAGGTACCAGCACATATTTCTGAATTAAAAGACTTGATCCTTGGCTAGAAAATATTTGGTTTGGAATTTTTGCCCCCAAAAGATTAGATTTATTCTTCCAAACACCTCTTTCACATGATTCTGAGGTATAATTTGAAGTGAGTCACTTGAGTGACTTTTATTATTTACCACTTTTGTCCTGCTTGTCTTAACAGGAAAGAATATAAAGGAGGAAAATGAAACTAGGATCAACAATCTTTGCATGCCAGCAGAACTATAGGCTTATGTTAGAGGTTTTACAGCCATTTTACAGCAAGTGACACTGAGTAGCATCACACATGAAAAATTCTGCTGAAGTCCTACTCTCTCTACTACCGTCTCACCATGCCAGTTTCAAGCCCAAGACAATGGCAGTGGGATAGTCCAATCTGGCAACCTTAAAGATGATAATGAAGGATGATTTGCAAGAAACAGGATATCAAGTAGAAAGTCAAATGAGTAGGTACTCCAGCTAAATCTGATATGATTAGACACATGCAATAAACTCCACAGGTATAAAACTAGATTGCATTTACCATGCATCATCTCACCTACGCTTGGCCCACAAATTCTGTTCTACCGGGACCACTTTGAATGTTCCAAATATCTGAGCACCTGTCAAACACCCGCTTTTTTTTTTTTTCCCCCTTTAAGGCCAAGCCAACTGCAAAAATCATGTTCCCTTTCTCCACCTTGTTATATTCATTCCTGTATGGACACCCAAGATTATACTGTAGCATTTGCAGTTAGAAGCTGGTTCTGAAGACCTGCACATGGAAATAAACGCATTTTTTTAACTCAGTGAAACTACTTACTGTGTGTAAAATAAAATTTAGCACATGTGCAAATCCTTGATAATTATTTATAATGTTCATCAATGTATAAGTGAATGTACTCTAGCCTATGGGACTACTTCCTTTTCGGTCTTTTGAATCTATGGTATTATTTTCCCAAATCTAATGGACTTCTTTTACTTTTGAAGAGGATATCTCCCTACACTCATCAAAACATTTCCTAATTGCCATGCAAATTTCAGTGAGTTTGTATGTCAAAAAAAAAAGAAAAAAAGGAAAAAAAGTGGCAATTTTCTGTTGCAAATTCCCCCAAAGAAAAATCCCCTTATCACATGTTCTAAGTACATAGCCTATTGCCTCTCCTCTGAATGTTTAGAAGCTTTAAGAAACCGACTCATTCTGTAGGATATGATAGACAAAAGGAAGGGAAAATTATGACCTTGACAGTTATTATTGCTTTAAGTACCACAGTCATTTAACAAAGTTGTTTTAAAAAATACTTCCAACCTGTAAAGATTTAATTAGATTGAATTTCCTCAACAGATAAAGCATCATAAGGAAAAAAAAAAGTTCTAATAATTGCAATTTCAATGCACTTTTTACATAATTATCATTAGTATTGTAACACCTATTGTGGATTGTTATTGTTTATGGGGATTAGGAAGATAATAATTTACCAGATGTAATTATTCCTGCTAGAGACATAGTTTAATATCAGTTAATTCTTCAGAAAGTCTGTCCATATCTTTCTGACAATGACAACTTAGCTTTTCCATCAGATACTTAATTCTAACCCAAAGCAATTCCAACGACTTCCCTCCTCCCCCTTAAATTATTTCCTTTGGAGAAATGAATGCAAAAGAAATTTTCTTCCTTTGCTATACTGTGTAGTCCAATGCCAATTCTGAAGTCCTCAGTGATCCAAAATTGACTTTGTCAAGGGAATCAGATGTATCAGTGGTAAACTTAATTCTGAGAGAACCCTGGCTAGAATTATAGGACAGTAAGCACAGGGAAGTAAATGGAAGATGCACAGACTGCACACTAGCAATCCTTTAACAAAACTGTAATCTGCAACAGTTTATAGCAGCAGAGAAAAAAACCAACATATCTCTGCAGAAATGCTTCTCCTTGGCTAGCTCATCAGGCACGTTGTTTTATCCACTGCTGTAAACAAAGAAAAACTGCCTGTTCGCTATGTACAATCCTGAAACTCCATTTGATTTCAGCAATTTCATGGTTCATGTACTAGCTGAAAGAAAATTTCTCCCAAGAAGACTACGCGCGTGAAGCACTGCCAATCTCAAACATTTAAAATCCTGAGTCCAGGATCAAAATTCATGCTAGCTTACAAAAAAGAAAGAAAAAAAATCATATTTGATTGGTTAGATATGCCTTTTGCTTTCTTTCAGTTCTTAAGATAACTTTTCATTTCCAGGTTTCTTCCTCAGATCACAAATACTAGGCATTTATTTATTTTTGTAATAAAAGATTATATGCTCATGCATATTCCCATCATTCTGGACTTTTAAGAAAAAAATGCTTCCAATCAAGTGAACACGTAACCCTAAAGAATTGGCACTGCTCTTCTGTAGAAAATGCCCAGAAATAATAAGTTTACAGGAAAATTTTTAACACACTAAAGATTTAAAAACATATAAATCGCTGGAACATTCTACTGATTTACATACTGTGGCCTCAATTCAGATCATCTAACTCTTCTTAGCAAAGTACGCCGACAGAACAAAACAAAAAGAAATGCTGAGCAGAATGACAATGAAGGTGGCCTGCAGTTCCTTCACACAATGCTATGGAATTTTATATTCTCTTGCCCATACTATTGCAGACTTATGTCCTCTGTGCTATTGGACATTATGCAACTTGCTAATGTTTTGCATGACAATAATTTACCATTCTCATTTGCTGGGCCCCCTACTACTATTAAGAAAATATAGCAGATTTTCTAGTAAATGGCTTTACCACGTAATTATCCAAGCCATGTTTTGTTTGTGTTTTTTTTTAATTCGGCTGCTATATGATGTGTAAGTGTTGTGCACTTCCAATAAAAGAATAACACCTCAGCTGAGCTGGGGGATGTGCAGGCTTTTTAAATTGTACCTATTGTACTATTATGTAGGGTGGGAGGGGGGAACCCCAACCTTCTTCTCATCATTTATAGAAAGAAAATGAATAAAATAAAAAGAAATAGGAAGTCATGCTGCTTATCACTTATATATAGTTTTGCCAAGTATGATTTAAAGTATAATGAAGCAAGATTAGGATGATCTTAAACTATTATTGTAGGAAGCTAACATAATTTAAAATGCCTACAGTTGCATTCATATTTGTGTACTTCTAGTGAATTCATAACTTTCCTTTAAATGCAATATTAATAACTTGAGTATGTCATTGTAGGGTCAGATCCACAAACAGAGGGCAAGTATGTGACCATTTTAATATTTCCCTATTTAATACTGCTCCAGTATAACACACTTGGCAATGCTTATAGTGGTGTTTTTCTGTTGTTTTGTTTTGTTGTTTTTGTTTTTTTTTTACCAGATAAACTTTGGTAAAATACTTACATTTAAATGGCTGGGAGAGTTTAATAAATGTCATAACAAAAGGACAAAAGCTGCTGTTGGACAGAAATTCCTTGGGTTTGTACTACTGAAAAATTGTTAGTCAGCAATACACTTGGTGTTGTCATGATTAAAAGTCTAATTAAACCAAAAATTCAATCTTACATATACCTCATAATTAAATTGCTTGTAAAAATTATAAGTCTAATTTGTACACTAAGAAATATCAATGTAAGATCTCAATTCTAAACACTTCAGGTTTTCAAGTTGGGGGAAATACTAAAGAACTTTCAGTTCAAGAAACTGCTGATTAAAAGAAAATAATGCTATATATATCAATTTAAAATGTGAAAATAGCCACATACCTTTTAATTTAAAATCTTAATCTCTCACTTTTTAATACTTATTATAGTTTGCACTTAAAGGGTGCACATACTAACATAACCTGTGGAACCAAAACCACAACATTTTTTATAAGCAAACACATGGAGACAAATAGTACTGAATTACAAATTTGCAATAAGTGATGTTACTTCATAAGAATTGTTTCCTACTTCACTGGTAAAAAATGAAAAGAGAAATAACTCCAGTATGTTGTCTACTATGTATGTATATCAATGACAACAATAAATTCATTGCATTGAAAAGATATCATTGAAGCCTGTACTTTTTCAGTAGGAGTAGTGAATGAAGACGTGATTGAAAAAGCCTTAAGTATTAGAATGAAAACTGGGTATAAAACTTGGCTCACAGTTCAGAACACTTTATTAGTAAACGGAATTATCATAGTAAAAATAGAATCACCGTGGAATCAAATCTCTTAGGAGAAGAGAGCTAAAACAATACTGAAGGTAATAACATCAAATGCTTTAATACACATGTGTATTGTAAGAAGATGATATAGTGTCAAGTGTGTTCTGTATGAAGTGCTACTGATAGGCAAGAATTCAAGCACAGAAACCATGGGCTGATGATCTCTTATGGGCAGGAACACAGCATCCTGACAACCTTTCAGTGGATATTCTTGAACACTAAATAAGGAATGGTTACAAAAGTTAAAGTTTGTTTAAAAAGACAAATCTCCCTAATCCATCCCATAAAATAGGCCCCTTCTTGAGAAAGTCATAAAACCACAGGGCTTTAAGAAATCTCCAAAGGTCATTTAGTCTACTCCTTTCTGCAGGTAGAATCAGTTATACTTACGGCATTCCTGGCAGATGTCTGTCTCACCTGCTCTTACAGCCCACCAACAATATAGAGTTTGTAATCTACTGAGAGAAATGCTTTCAGTGGGCTTCCCGATCTGTACTGCTGGAAGATTTTTCCTATGTTTAATATTAATCTTCCCTGTTGCATTATTGCTTTGTCTTATTCACTGTCTATATGGAGAACAGTCTTTGCAGCAGTCTGTTGCATATTTTAAAATGCTCATATCCCCCCATGATCTTCCCTTCATGACAAGTCTAATTTCTACAATCTTTACAAGCAGATCATTGTTTTGAAATCTCATCTTGATCTCTTCTGTACTCTTTCCAAATGGTCCGAATCCTTCAAGTAAGGGCTCTGCTCAGAATCAACTGAAAGACCTTATTTCTTTCCATGGACTATTAAGGGAGCCTAGGGTTATTAGCCTCCCAAGGATAAAGTTAATCTTTGTGAAGCACTGAAGTAAATAAATTGTATTTTGTAGTTTCTTGCTAGATGTCTGCAATGTAAGGACCATTGCTCCTAAAATAGCTCCCTGACTGTTATTGTATGGCAAATGATGTGAATGACTTGTTGCTATATTCACAATACAGATGGTCTCAAAATCCACAGCTATGCGGCTTTATTATGTGACTAGGTTCTGAAGTGTGCTACTCAGCTATTTTATTAAACTTACCATGTGGAATACTTCAATTCAACAGATGGGAATCTCTAAGTCATGTTATGAATCAGAAGGCACTCACTGGGTACAAACTATTTGAAGAAAAACTTCACTGAGAAATAATCAGGCCCTGCATCTCAAAACATTTATCCGTCTCATGCTGTTCTTTTCCTCATCATTATTTCATTGAGAATGCATTTAATTTTTTTAAATTATTTTTGTGTGTGTGTGTGTAACTCCATCATATGATCTAAACCAGGATCAATTTTGGCTCTTCGGAATATTATTTTTATATCATCAGGATGCTCCCCCACCTTCGGCTCTTAGGCAACATGTTGCCTCACAGGATTTCTAACTCCGTTTATTGCCTCAGAAAAATTAAAAAGAAAACCGAAATCATAAAGTATAAGAAATTATGTTGCTGCTCACAGCTTATTATTTCCTTGACGTTGCTGCCTGTAGGTCAACCAGGTTTGGAGGACCATGGATCTATTGTATCTACTCTAAAGATTTTATGAATAGCAGCTAAGAAACACCGTACACACAGAACAGATATCACCCCTGTCCTTCTCCAGGACAGGTTGAAAGGCACTACTACAATAAATCAAAATACTTGGTCAATCCATAAAAATATATGACAGTTAAAATTTTTCCACTTGTATATTGAAGTCATCATTCATAACAGTGGAAACACAAAGCATGTCCCTAAAAAAATAAAATAGTCACATCCTTAGGACTCTTTTCTGAACAACAATAAAAATATTGCTGGCTGTAAAATTGGTGAGTAGGTTCTGTTCCCTCAGTACAGAACCAATGAAGACGAATTGTGTTCAAAAGGAAACATCCAAAAGACCCAGTGTGGAAGCATATGAACTCAGAAACCCAACACGTACAATAATGAGAAGTTACTAGTATGCTACCTTTTGCCAGCTGTTGGTTGCAGTAAGTTACCTGTGGTGACTATCTATCTCATGTTGGATAAGGGTTAATAAAGGTGTCATGGTTTAACCCCAGCCAGCAACTAAGCACCACGCAGCCACTCACTCACTTCTCTCCCACCCAGTAGGATGGGGGAAAGAATCAAAAAAAAGTAAAACTCATGGGTTGAGATAAAGACAGTTTAATAGGACAGAAAGGAAGAAAATAATAATAATAATAATAGAATTGGAATATACAAAACAAGTGATGCACAATGCAGTTGCTCACCACTCAACAACCGATGCCCAGCTAGCTCCCGAGCAGCTATCTGCACACCCTCCCCTCCCCAACTCCCCCCAGTTTATCTACTAGATGTGACGTCACATGGTATGGAATACCCCTTTGGCCAGTTTGGGTCAGCTGCCCTGGCTGTGTCCCCTCCCAACTTCTTGTGCCCCTCCAGCCTTCTTGCTGGCTGGGCATGAGAAGCTGAAAAATCCTTGACTTGGTCTAAGCACTACTTAGCAACAACTAAAAAACATCAGTGTGTTTTCAACATTCTTCTCATCCTAAATCCAAAATATAACACTGTACCAGCTACTAGAAAGAAAATTAACTCTATCCCAGCTGAAACCAGGACAAAAGGTTAGGCACTCAATGAATTCAATATGAATCTTTTAGCTAACATCAGCAGCTATTGAATTTGGCCCTAGAACAAAAAGGATTGCATGAAGCCATCTTTCAGAGAGTTTTTCTTTTATTATCTTAAAAGAAATAGCATTGATAACAACAGAGGTAAAGATGCTCTTCTGTATATCTCCTGGATGAATAAAGTTGTAAAGTAATATTGATAAAGTAAGAAAGCAGAAAACAGCGAGGTATGTTATTTCCTTGTAGCTGGTATTAATGGCAAGTTATAAATTCAGTAACACACGCTTCTGTTTTGCTGCTTCAACCAAGGTCATCCTATGCAAAATGGAACTCACACTCCAGATGCAGAAACCAGGAGAGTGTTTATTAATCTCAAGATGTGGTGTTTATAAGGAGTTATCGCCTTCATGACTGCCATACAGTAGATCTCGCAGATCTCTTTATGTTGAGCAAATGTTGATCACAAAAACAGGTGCATTGTCACTGTACTTGACAGAGCATGCTTTTGACATTATTCTTTAAATTAGCGGTTTCCACACAGAGAACTCACAAACCTGTACCACAAAGGAATGAAGACAAATCCAGTCTTTCGTAAATTTAAAACACATATTTCAAACTAACAATCTTGGGTGATTTGAAAATACATTTAAACCAGCCTTAACTCTTATACTTGAATAGTACTCGAATTTACATAGGAAGAATCTAAGGTAGAAGTGATTAATATGAATTGTAGCATCTGATATCAGCCCCTCTAATTACTACCATACAAACATCTATGTTTTATTTATATTCTCAGGCAGCTTCATCCTGACACCTCAAACAATTATCCCAGGTCTATCAAAGTTTTTTTTTTCCTTGCAACTGAGAAATCTTTACTTGTAACACACCCCAAAGGTAAGCCAATTCTTTGATACAGTCTCTGATCAGAGAGAGACTTTGAGAGCAAGCTGAAGACAATTCATTCAAATGGGGTACCACTCTGCTTTCTCAAATACTCGAGTTAAAATCTTCTATATTCCTATACTGGCTAACTGATGAGATAATCTACATAATAACATGCCGCCACTATGTGTTTCTACTGAATCAATACAACTCTCAATCTACACAAAAGCACCACCAGCATGTATTAAGCAGATGGAAGCGGCACTCTCACAACAAATTTCTCAACTGAAGAGTTGTGTGCTAGTCTCAATTTCACTCCTAAAGTCCTCCATTTGTTCCAAGTTTTGTGTCTTAACAGTAGATGTGTATAATTCAAACCAGTCTTTCTTCCACAAAAATTGAAATATACCACACAGGAATACAATGGTTTGAATTTAATAGACGAATGAGAATTGTGCGGATGATTTTTCCATAATAGACCATGTGCTTTTCGTTTTAGTTATTAAAAATACCACTTCACAATCCCAGATTGGAGAATATATCCACTCAGAACTTGAAAATAGTACTTATACATACTTTAGGGCTGCATTACTAAATGTGCTTCAATGCTCAGATAGGATTCAAAACACTGTAATTGTTAATTATAGTTCTGCCCCCTCCCCCAGAAAACTTGTACTTCTTGGAGAAAGTTGTACATTTGAAATAGATGTTTTAATGCTTGTGTCACGGTTTAAGCCCAGCCGGCAACAAAGTACGACAAAGCTGTTCGCTCACTCCTTCCCTCCCCTGCCTTTGTGGGATGAGGAGAAATTAAAAAGAAAAGCTCGTGGGTCGAGACAAGGACAGGGAGGGATCACTCACCACTCGTGGTCATAGGCAAAAGACAGACTCAACTTGGGGAAAAACAAAATCAATTTAATTTGCTACCAATCAAATCAAAACAAGGACACCGAGAAGTAAACCCAAACCTTAGAGAACACCTTCCCCAGCGCTCCCTCCCCCCGGCCCACCCCCATCCCGGTTCTCTCCCCCTCCCG
>NW_010972898.1:3494003-3501832 GCF_000737465.1 Haliaeetus leucocephalus
TTCCCATGGAGCGGTGGCCATCTTGTGAGGCCTCTGCTCCCCCGCTCCCCTCCGCGGGCTGGGGGGACACAGCCTGCCGCCTGGTCTCCCCACGGGCTGCAGGGGCATCCCCTCCTTCCTCCCTGCCCTCGGGATCTGCACAGGGGTTCCTCTCCCATCCCGATCCCCCGACTCCCGGCAGGTTTCCCCTCTGGAATCTGTTCCCCCGGAGCCGGGTCCGGCTCCCAGCCGGGGAAGCTTCCAGCACCTTCCAGCAGCAGCCGGCCCTGCGGAACCTACCCCACTACCGAAACCCCACCACACAAACCCAGAACAGCTTTTTACTATGAATTTTCACTGAAGTAAACGGTAAGTTTCAATCCTTTCATAGCTAGGCTTATTTTGTCATAATGGATAGGGTATTGCCCTTTCAGCTTCCAGAGCCCAGTCTGTTACCACTGGCTATTGCCCACAATAGCAATTAGTTTGGAACAACAGGAATGGTTTAGTAAATCACACTAGTTAGTACTAAGGCCCTTACAAAAGCTGCTGGGTGGGGGAGGATGGTTGTTTTGAATTATATTCTATCTGGCCCCCTGGACTGAACATCCCTACCATGTGTGGTGCTTGAAGCCCCCCAAAGGTCCAGTGTTCGGTTCAGATGCCTTATCCCATTAGAGGAAAGAAAGCATTTTGGTGTGTACCTGCCAGAGCTTAGCACTCTCTGAAAGAAGTCTACCTTAAAACAGAATTGGTGCACCAAAACTGCTCTGCAGATCAAAACAGTGCAGAAAAAAAACAGGAAAAAACAGAGGATTTACTTTATAACAGTACAACTGATCCAAACCAAAACACTAATGCAGATATATCCACTGAAGATATATGCACTGTAATTTTTTTTTCTTCAGCAATGCAGAAAAAAAATTATTAATAATGACCTTGACAGAGCAATAACTGGAAGCCACTTCTAAGCTGAAGGTCCTGTGTGGTAGCATTAAAAATTTCATACTACTTCTAAGCAACTATTCAGTTCAACATGATTAATCAGGACACCTTATCAAGAGAAATAATAAAATTCTATGTATTTGATGTAAGAGCAATATGCTGTATTTCTTTTTTTTTCTTCCAGATTTTCCAATACTGTCAATATGACACATTTCTTAAAAATATAGACCTCTGTCAGCTATAACCATTGATACTGTTGTCAGGAAAGTAGGAAAGCATCCCAAGAAGACTTCAAAAACAACACTTATTTGGAGGTGAGCAACTAGTGGAAAACACAAATTAACACATAGGTCTGTGAGACTAAATTGTGAAAACAGTATATACTTTGGATAGCCTATTCTCATTCCTCTTTTGCTCAAGGCATTTAAAGATATACAAATGTAGCAGTGCAGTGCTAAATTTTGTTAACAGAGAAAGTAGATTGCCACAGGCTTAAAGTCATGTCCCGAATCAGAGCAGGTCTTTGTCCCATAATCTCATACTTTACACACAGTAGGCCCAAATCTCCTCTCCTGCCCCAAATATATGATGTGGTCATACCCTCACAAAGCACTGCAAGTCATTAAACTGAGTGAGAAGAGGCACCCCTCTTCTGACTAAGGCCATCATGAGCCAAGTGTTGACTGCTCTTGCACTATTCAAAATGAGTCTGCTCTTAGCCTTTTTAAAATCACCCCATTAAGAAAAAACCACTTTTGTTAATGAGTAGCAATGTTGTTCCTAAAAAACCTGTCCATATGATCAGTTTCTGAACTTTCGCAGTCTAGCTCTTCCTCAGACACACCTTTTGTTCTCTCAGTCTCAGTAGGGGTAAGGGTGTGGTTTGGAAGGGTGGGGTTTTTTGCTTTTCTGGTTTTTTTTGTTTGGTTTTATTGAGTTTTTAAATCAGATTAGTACAACTATAGCAGGATATGATATTGTAAGGCTATCTTAAAGTCATAAAGAATGTGTATGGTATAGGCAGAGTGCAAACAACTTAACTGAAAACAATTAACAGGACAAGATAAGTTTGTAGAATTTTCAGCTAGATTCAGAAAAAAAACAAAACAAAACAAAAAAACCACATCACCCAGAAATTGTAAATACCCTTGGTACTACTTGCATATTTAAAACTTTCAACATTATGACCCCTGTCAGCTTTAAGACAGACAGTAAAGCAGATGCATTACTAAACTTTGCAATTCTAAACAGATTTCCTCCTGTATAAAAGCAGAATTCGCTGGGGAAAAAAGATCATTAATTTCAGAAAAATATTTTCTTCCCATTGCTACAAATTGCTAAGGATTTTTATTTTATTTTTATTTTATTTTACTACAAGTTGTGAAGATACTGTTGTCATAAACTTAACCTAGTAAATGATCTTCATCACTGCCAAGTAACCAAATAAAGTTTTGCAGCAAAGCTAAAATATTGGTTGATATGAACATCAGCTGGAATCTTAGCACCTCCCTCCTTGTAAGAACTTTAACACAGATGGTAAAGGGAATATGTTTAAGGCTTTTATGGAAGTAATGATGAGTTCAGTCATACAACAGACTGAAATAGGATCTTATCTGCAGCAGGATTTTTTTTTTTCCCCTAACGTTCATAACTGAAAGAATATATTTGGGTTATATGGGAAAATAATTAAGAATAGCTACTTTCTGCCCAGCACATTAAATTGCTAAATTCTTTGACAGCCGGAGCTGAATTACTAATGTACACTGAGATGTCAGCCACATGGGAAGGAAAGCACAATTGCCAAATAAAGGATTAAAATGAAAGGGGGGAAAAAAAAATCTGTCAGGGAAAAAAATTTGCATGAAGGAAGACCACATGGCAATATGTTGTTATAGCCTTCGAACGTGCAATTTGCAGATTGATTTCCCTGCTCTCTTTGCATAGTAGATGTAAAGATTATGCTGAAATCTAGGAAAATTTGATTGTACATGTGCCAAAGTGAATTGAGAACTTGAGTCAAATGCCTGCCCCAGTTCTAACAAATTCATAAGGAGAAAATAGCTCTGCAAGGCATTTCTTTGTAAACACATCCAACTAATTTTGCAGCTATGCATTTTAATAGTGTAGGCATGCAGGATGAGTCTCCCTCACTAATTCAGTTTGTTCTTGTAACATAACTGAATTTGTGCAGCTTTAGCCTTCTGTGATAAGCAGGAATGTCACACATCTTATATTTCTCTCATCTCTGAGCTATCAGTGCTGTTTGGTTGGATTCTTTTTTTAATTACTCGCTGTCCCTATTTCTGGCTCGTGTTTGGCAAGCCTGTGGCCATTCCCACAGAATAAGGTAGAATTACTGAAAACGCTTCCCACCCCTATCCCTCAACAAGAAACACTTCTCAAATGCCACCCATAGTCCGCTTGATTGATAAATACACCACCTCTGGAGCAAAACTTGCTACTCATATTCCTCAGTCATCTTTGTTTATTTGGAGCAGTTGGCTTTCTCCCTTCAGATACTTGTCAACATTTCCGGAAGATGTTTTAACTAGCACCCTGTCAGCTGACATATCTAAAGCAGGAAGGCTGACTAGCTGTGAAAGATGTGACTCCCAACCCCAGCAAGACTCAAAGCACTGGAAACCGAAACAAACCCCTTAAGAGCATATGTTACCCTACTTACAATGAAGTTTTTGTGACATCCTTTTAATTGCAACCATATGACACTTGCTTGTAAGCCAGAGGCACTGAATATGAGTGAAAAGTCTCATGTGAAGTACTAAGCTTTGAGTTTTCAAAGGTACTTTCTAAATAGATGAGTAGCTTCACTTACAGCACAAAAATAAACAAAACCCCAAAAGCTTTTTTCCAACATGATTTTGACTGTGCAGTTCTTCAGAGTGGGCATATATACAAGTCATTCCTGATAGAAACTTATAAAATACTGGCCAGCAACCAGATTTTTAAAAAGATACCATTAGCAAATGCCTGTTTTGTGAATTACTTGTACTGGTGTGAGCAGAGTTAAGCATACAGGATTCAGACAGAGGGAGGGAATGTGATGAATTACTTTTAGTAACTGTAACACATACAGCATTCCAAAATGCTTTGACTCTAATGCTAGTCTTAGCTGTGCACATGTTAAAGTAGTATTCCCGGGGATACCAGTGAATTTAGTCCATGTTTCATCTAGAATAAATGACAATTTATTCATGTCTAGACCCTCAAACCTTCTTTCCTGTTTTCCTTTTCTTTAAAACATCCAACACAAGTTTCAACTAAAGCATACCACCAAAGAACTCTTTCTTTTTTTCACCATCTCCATTCCTCTCTCCACCTATTTCTATATCCAAACATACTTTAAAGGATGTAAATAACAGTTACCTGACTGATTTATTTTGTAATAAGGTATGAAGCTCCAGAGTGGTTTCCATTAGCACGTCTTGCTTACACTGTGTGGAGTAGGAATGAAAGACAACTTTACGTGACAGTGTTATGAGAAATCAGAGTGAGATGACATGCTGAGATACATAATTTCAGCAAAGTGTGATTAATTTCAAAAAAAGGATTGCAAACTCATACAATCTTAATTTTAAAAGAGCATAAATATTATCAAAGTATCAAATGGGAAAAGAGAGTAAACAGCAGCTAAAACATAAAGAATGAATTAAAATTAAAAGCTGTGTATGCTAGATTAATCTCACTAGAGCTACCTGAGTTTAGCCCTGGATATAATTTGGTCCCTTAGTCAGGAAAGCACTTAAGCATGTGTTTAAATCTATCTGCATTTAGAGAAGCACTTTAGCACATGCTCATCTTCAAGCATGTGCTTTAAGAGCCATTGACTCCTGTGAAAATTAAACACAAGCTTAAAAATGTAATCATGTAATTAAAGCTCTATATTGAACAGAGATCATTCCCTGAAAGGGGGCCTTTACCATGTACCTGCAAGTGGTTAAATTGGGAGAACTCTAGAAATGAGTGTCATTGAAATGGTATTGGTAGCTTGATGCCTAAAACGCAGAATAGAAAAGAAAACAGCAGTTACTTAAGCAGAATTTATGGTATATTCAGGTGCAAAAATCTTGCCCTAAATAACCACATTTCTCAAATAGTCATGGTTAGGAAGAGGCTTCCCCTATGCTTGTGTGCAAGTCCCACAGATTTCTAAGTGTTTTTCTGTTTCCAGATTCCTGTCTGATTTTATTCATCAGTTAGTATAGGCAGGAATAAAATGATGCTCCCACTTCTGTTGCCATGTTGAAGACCCTGACTATCCTGTGGTTTCCTAATGGCTCTCAGAAAAGAACGAACCTGGCAAAACTATTGTCTACCTCTTCAAAAAAAACCTGCTAAAGTTTTGCAGCCTCCCATCTCCCAAGGATGCAAAAAAAAAGGTTGCCTGCTCGAAACAACACAGAGGTGGTGAAGATTATGACAAGAATGCCCAGTGGCTTTGAGAACAGCAAAGATAGAAAAGAAACTTTAGCAAGATATGACTAGCCAGCCATGACCAGTATTTTTGTTTTGGGGCTGATACTGAGAACAGTAGAAGACCCTGAGACTGTCCCTGGCTCATACTGGAGTTATGCATGAGATCTGCAGAAGGCTAATGGATTTATCCTCTGCACAGTAGAAGGAAATGAACTGCCAAGACAAATGATTTGCCGAAAGTGGCACTGGAAGTCTATGTGAAGAAGGAAATTGAATGTACACCAACAGAATCCCAGGTTAGCTGCAAAAACTGAACCATTTTTTTGGGGGGGGGGGGGGGAAGGGTTTGTAAAAATAAGACAAAGATAAAAATAAAATTTTTAAATTAGAGGAAAAACAGACATCAAAGTTTTTACTAAATTACTAGAATAAATTAAATCAGTAAGTCTGTATACACATGCAAATATTGGAAACCAAAAGCAAAGACAAAGAGGAAGAAAATACTTAATGAAACCAAGCAAAGAACCAGAGACATTAATTGCAATGGTAAAAGTAAAAATAGATATAAAAATAAACTTCGTTAAAAAAATAGACTTTTACATAGTAATGGCTTTGCTGAGTGAACTGAACAATTCAGAAGATAAATAGTGTGCATGCTTTTTGGAAAGCACTTTTGAAATATATGCAAAAGATGATCAGGCTGAATGTCAGAAAACATATTTACAACCCCAAATTAAAAATAAAAATACATGCAGAAAATTGATGTTTGGAAAGAATATTGTATGCAGCATTAAACTGCCAGACATGAACATTCTGATCACGAGCTGCTCTGTGTGGATTAATACAACAGGGTATAAGTAACAGCAGAAGAGTGCAGTAATTCAGAATTTTAAATATCAATGGGATTCATCTCACCTAACCATATGTGTGTAACAGTGACATCAGGTAGTAGATAGTCACTGCAGAGCAACTGTTACCTTCAAATGGCAGTTCCTTCCTTTCCAAAATTATTTCCAAAGACAGGCAGCATCAATTTCTCCTGAAGATGCCTATTTCTTTCTTTTGATGATAGAAGGATCCTGACTAGATTAAACTTAGGTGACAAACATTTACATAGCCAGAGTTAGATGAGATGAATCTCACTCTGTTGTAGCTTAAGGACCTTAGAAAACCTAACTGTTTTGGAAAATTTTCCATTGTAGATAGCCATTTAGTTGATTAATTTGGGCCAGATCATACCTAAATTAGAACTAGGGCTCAACAAGGAACATGGCTTATTTTTGTAGGAAGGCAGAATAAAACGTCTCAGCAAAACCTGCTCTGTCTCGAAAAGCTTTTCAGTATCAAAATAGCTTAGAAATCTAATTTATTTGCAGAAATGGATATTGTTACTGCAGAAATTTATATTGTCCTTCTGTCCAGAAACTGGTGACTAGACTCATAACACCAACACTTCAGGCAAATGACACATCTAAGAGCAAGTATAGTCAAAGGTGAGCACACCTTTAGGTAGTTCTGCGTTCCTTAAATCTGAGTCACTATCTTCTGTTACAAAACAGCAAGCTAACAGTTAATAAACTTCCAGTGACGCACCTGCCAAGGTATCAAGTAATAGGATGAATCTAAGCCTAATTATATAGACAATCCTATCTGTAGACAACCTCTAATCCGCTAAGAAGCTTCGCTGAAAATTGGGTAACCACAAACTTAATTTTCCTTCTCTAAAAATGTTAGTTCTTCAGCACCTCATTCCCTGATTAAATGAGAATGCACTTTCTCGGTATTGTCTTGCAGGAATCACTACTTCAAAACTTACTTTATATAAATGTTTTTGTAAGTAAGGAGCAATTTTTCATTAAAATCTCATAAAAGGCTCACAGTGTCCTTAGAAATGGATTGGTTTAAAACTTGGATTTTTTTTTTCTTGTTATGTTACCCAAATTCTAAATCTTATAGTTCAAATGTTTTCTCACCTCAGGCCTTATCTGCAAATCAAGTCAAATCTGAAATAATGTACACTGAAAATCAGAAACAGAACAACTTTACTGAATTAGGGCAGAATGCTGAACTAGATCATCTGATTCACCCCCATTTGCTATGATTCTGTGGATGAGTTATGTGCAAAGGCTTCAGATTAGACATTTTCCTATTTTAACAGAAGAATTTTGTTAAAGCAGAAACAGAGTAAGAAAACCAGCTAATCCAGAAGAGGTCACCTGAAGTATTTAATCAAAAATAGCTCTTCCTAACTTCAAATACAGAGAAATCCTTATTATGGATACGTGAGAGATGAACATCAATATTTAAAGAAAGGCTTGTGATATTTCCAATTTGCTCAAAGACATCATTTAGAACTAGTGTAATTTATTGGCAGCATTCACAAATGACCTCCACTGTGTTTTACTACTATTCACATCATCTTTTCCTCATAATGAAAGGATCATCAACACCTATTTGTTGTCTTCCGGGGG
>NW_010972898.1:3501842-3512718 GCF_000737465.1 Haliaeetus leucocephalus
CAATCGCTTGTGGGGTCTGGGGGGGGGGGGGGGGGATCATATGAAAAGCAAAGTTTTGCAGGCTTTTTAAAATTCTTCCTACACACAATAGAGACATGGCCTAAAACATCACATAGATTAAAGTAGTATTAATTAGTTTAGTTTTGAATTGAGTTAATTGTTAGCTTTCAGCCTGATAAGCTGTTTAAATGACAATTTCTTAGCTATCAAATGAGGAACATATCTCTCTGCAACATATTATTGGCAGATTCTGGTTGGCAAAAGTCTGAAATAATGCTATGTGCTCAGCTTTCTGGTAGAAAGGAGAACCTTGGCTACTATCCTGCCTACTCACACCCACATGTGTGCTGAAACACAAAAGTAAATGAAGTGCACAAATTGAGAATTTTATAGACAAACTGAACTGTGGCTTGGAGAATGAATCCATCTTAAATTAGTAAGATCTAGTAAGACTAACAGAGAGATGACAGAAACTTTTTGTCCATATTCACTCATTTCACTGTGTTCCGAAGGTCTCCTCAAAAAAAGTTAACACTGCTATTAATCCATCTA
The DNA here is from genome assembly GCF_000737465.1 of Haliaeetus leucocephalus. Classification (NCBI taxonomy): domain Eukaryota; kingdom Metazoa; phylum Chordata; class Aves; order Accipitriformes; family Accipitridae; genus Haliaeetus; species Haliaeetus leucocephalus. The sequence continues at coordinate 3,502,395 of NW_010972898.1, forward strand.
AAATACTGTAATGCATTCATCATCACATATATTCCTAACTGTACTGCTTTCTAATCTGCATCTCCTAATCATTTTCACCCTTTTGCTCTCCTTCCCATTTCTCCTCCCAAAATCTCCTCTGGCAATGAATAGCATTTTACACAGAACACTAAAAATACATGATCTAATGAAGAAGCAGACCTCCAGTAGTTTATCTGCTTTAGTGTTGGAATTTCACTTGAAGGTAGAGATCTTATCTCTGATGCTTAAAACACAATTCAAAAGGAATGGAAAGGAACTTCCATTTTCCTCTGCTGGAGAATGTCACTGAAGCTGTACAAAGCATTTACATCATATCAACATTTAGCCAGAAAGAATCCATACCTTTGAGTCCTGCAGGCATATTTTACAAAATTTTGGATACGCTGATTTCCACTGCTTAGACTTTTTTAATTTATAAAATTACTTCTCAACAGTCCACAATAACTTAAAATTCAAAACACTACTAAATAATAATAAAACCTGGCTGAAACTTGTTAGAACTTTTTGCACAAGTTTAAAAAGAAAAATGAGATAAAAATCTATCTATCTGCAACATACTACAGGCAAGTTCATACAACATACAACTACCTGCAACAATAGATAAATTGTAACATCTATTGTTACAAAAGATTAGTGAGAGCATAGCACTGGATTTGGTAGCAGATATTTTGAAGAATTCCCCATTGAATTGTTCTCCTAACTTCTTTATGAATCAGTTATTGCTGCTGGCTATTCTGGGTACATTCTTACATTTTGCTTTTCTCTGTCATATATAAGCACTTCCAGTGAAGTCCTAGTTACTGCAAGTAACATCCATCATGTGCTGCTTGCTTTGGCATGATGATCCTTCCTCACCATGCCCCTGCTCATCACATTCAATTGTTTTATCTGGTCTTAGATTAGACAGCACTTTGGGGCAGAGACCATGTGTGCCTGAATGCTCATTATAACAGGACCTCTGACCACATCTATTTCCAGTGATGTCTTTTGAATGTTCACAGAGGTGGTTCTTTAAAATATCAAACATAAGCACGTGTTCTCCACTGCTTAGTATGTATTTTTCTACTGAACCACATTTAAAAAGTCAAATAAAACCAAAAGGCAACAGTATGCATATCATACGGAAAGAAAAAAACCAAAATATCTCCCAGAGTATACTTAAATCTGCAGATGTCCGAAATAAACAGTAACCATGACTAAGCTTCTGAAGGGATGTAGGTTAAATGCGGAAACTCATATGAACATGTTCACTTGTTATGTTACTCTCTTACACATGTCAACAAGTACAGTGTAATCAGTATGCAAGTAGTTATCACAGACCATATACTACTTCAACAGCAGCTAACAAAAGCAATCACTTAGTGAAAAAATGGTAAACTCTTCAAAGGTCTGAAAAATAGTGGTTACTTTGTACTGGTAAGATGTAATGAGATAACAGAGAAAACCTCAAATAATTAATGTTTCAGAGCAAGATTTAGAAACCCGTGTATGAAAACTATACTTAGAGTTGTCCTAAAACCTATGCATGAAATTAGGAGATTATTAGGAATCTATTAATAATTCTTTGTAAAGAATTGGTTATTTCTCTCAAAACCTAGGAAAAAAATATCTGGAAAATAGTCTGCATTAATCCAATATTATACTTCTCAAGTTTTACATAGGACTAGTTTATGGCAAATTTATAGAAAAAAATAGAGTAATTGGTAGCAACAGGACCTCACGGTTTTTCAGAAGAGTTAAATCATATGAAACTCCCTCCTTCTCCAGACACTTGCTTCAGAAGTTGTTACAAAGCAATATTAATAGTTCTGTGAGTAATTGCTGCTGGAGGGAGACTGAAAATGGACCTTCCTGGAACAAAACTGTAAATGATGTTACATTCTTTCTCTCTGTATAAGCAAAAGTGGTTAGATATTAAAAATATACTTCCCAAGAAAGCTGAATTACACAGAAATAGAAATACTCATTCAAGATGTGTTTCTGGGCTACATTTTTAACTCCTCTTTATAGGAATGATTATGGAAATAACTTTGCTGAAAAGCCCCAAGGAGAAAGTAGAGCACAAAACTGTGTGTTTAAATTAAAATGGATTTAAACATGAAATATTGGAATTGTTGTCATTCAACACTTTGGCGATATAATAATATTTTATAAAGGCTTTTCAGATCCTCCAGTAAAGGAATAATCCATCTCTGATTCATATAACAGTTGTTAGCTCCTAAGAATTCAGATGTAAGTATACTAAGCTCCTTTCCTCCCTTATTTCTGGTATGAAGAAACAATATAATTATACCCAACTTTAAGATCCCATCAGTGTGCAACCTCTGGTTTTCTTTTACATAATAACTTTGCTACAACTCAAGCATCCATGTTCTGCTGCAATTAATCTAAATATATTCAAATAAATAAGAGGGTAAAAGAAAACAGAATTTGAACATTAAGAATGAACCACGTACTCTGGCATTTACTCACTTTATAGTGTGGTATTAAAATAAAACATAAACTCCTGCTGTGCATGTGCTTTACTGACATAGTTTACCACATGGTTATACAACCATTATACAACAATATTTCACTCATATGCCAGTCTCCTACTACTTGATTAAGGATGTAAATTTACATAGTGATGACTAGTTCAAATCCTTTTCATGTGAAATACCTAGACAGTAATTTTCCTAGAACAAAATGGTTGACAAAGCTCAAGATGGAACGTACAATGGTGAGTAAACATTGAGTGGTTGGTATTTAGAAAAGACCTGATCCCAAAGGCAAAGCAGAAAACTAGCATATGCTGTGCAAAATATCCAGTTTTGGTAAAGACTTCCCTGCAGAATACTTTGTCAATAACATATCAATAGATCCATCTATGTGACCCTGCTAGGTAGAAGTAGCTCAAAAAGGGTGAAAATGAATGAGCAAAACCCCCAAAGACCTCCAAAATAACAAGCAAATCATATTACAAACAAACAAAAATAAAGGCATCAAAGGTCTTCACTAGGACATTTTTGATACAGAAAAGACAGCAGAACAAGCCTCTAAGGCTATGACCGAAACATCCTGGGACTGTTCTCTGGTGCTGAGATCACCAGCATGGAAAAGCTCGTGCTGCTGCTATTAACTCTCTTGCTCTCCAAAACAATCTGGTCAGGACAAGGCACATCTGAAATGCCTGCTGGGGATGGTCTCTGGTCTGCTCTGACTCTGACTGTGCCCAGGAGCTGCCTGGAAGAGTCTTATTTGGTCCGGGCCAAAACCATGCCAGGGACAAATTTAACAATTTAACAATGTATACAATTCGGTTCCAGGGCTGGAAACATTCCTTGGAGCTGTTTTATTTAGTATAAATATAGCCTATGTTGTCACTAGAGATTTGCTATTGATAGTCAAGTTATGTGGAAGGTTTTTCAATGACGTGTTTATGAATGACAGTATAAAGCCTTAATATAAAAGACAGATCTCTTAGGGAAGCATTGAACAGATTTCATTTCTTATGAAGCAATAGCTCTTTACAGAATACAATCAGGAAAAGGCACCTGAAGCCTCTACTAATATAAAATGAACAAAATAAACCTTTCCAGGTTTATTAAATTATACAGGGAAAAAGATATCCTGTTTAAAATAATATATTAACTAATTTATTATTTATTATATTGATTATATCATTTAAATGATCAACTTTAATTTAGAAATATGCATTTAAATCAACAATTTCTGAATTAAAGATATTCTAAGCTCTATGTTTTTAGAAACAAACCAACCTCTCCCTCTAGCTTCAGAGGCAATTACTTTAAGGTATAAAGTGACACACTGACAGCACTGTTACCAAAGATAGCAAATATACCAACATGTCTGTGTTTACAGGTTAGTCTCTAGGCTTGTCAGACATGTCCAAAGTAAAATATATTAAGAACAAATTTTATCCAGTGATTGAAAAAACCCTCTTAGACTTACTTCTATTTATGAGAGAATTTATGCACCAAATAAAAAGCATTACTAGAGTATAATCCAACTGTGAACACTTTTTTTTTTTATTTATAAGGAAACTTCCAAGTTGATGAAAAATCAAGAACAAGAATGTGATAAAAGTAACACACTCAACACTGTAAAATACCATCAGGAGGCCCTACATAAATAATAAAACCACAAAGCTAAAAAAAAAAAAAAGGCATCTTGATTACTTGTGGGATGGCATTATAACCAGAAGATTTAATAAAAACCCAGTTGGTTTGCCTTCTTAACTCCAGACAAATGTGTCCAAACCCAGAAACTCCCATTCCTCCTCTTCACTTTCCCCCAAACAAAAGAAAACAAACTCACTGTAAACCTACTTCTATACAAATATTTAAATCCTCTCTTTGAAAAATAAAATATCTTGTTTATTTTACATAAAAAATGTGAAAGCATTCTTTCTGTTTACAGAATAAAGAAAATTAACAAGTCCTTGGCCAAGTGTCCTCTTGTAGCTGTGCTATAGGACATGCAGAAATTCTGTTCTGACCTCTTTTAACTTCCAGAAAATAAATGGGACAGCACATGTTCAATCAAAGTGATTATATTACCTGAGGCTTCCCCCTCAAATCTGCAGCTGTTAGCTGGAAAGCAGTGAAATGAGGTCATGAGGATGAACACAATGACTTCCAGAGCTACGGAGGCACTCCTGGACGTTCCCCCACTGAGAAAGTACTTGAGCCAGCAAATATCTCCTTTTGATCAGATGTTTTAATACCAGTAGACAAAATCTGTTTTGCCTGTTGCTAACCAGACCTACTCTGGACATTTAAGTCATGGTAGAAAGCAGGTCCTGGGCGCAGCACATCTGCTGCACAAAAGAATCGAGCAGTCAAGCAGTTCAAGTTGGGAGGGATCTCAGGAGGTCTCTAGTCTGCCCTTGTGCTCAGAGCAGCATCAGCTATAGGATTAGTGAAGACTGGTCAGGGCTTTACGCAGTCAGGAGAACCTCTAGGAATGGAGACTGCAGAGACCCCCAGGCAGCCTATTCCTGCGCTTAACTGTCTTCACAGTGACAAAGCTTCTCCTTCTATCCTTACACATTCACTGCTAAATATGCAGAGAGAATTCTACAGCGTTTGCTTAGTAAATCTACTCTCACTAGTATGCATGCAGACAAACTGTGTATCATGTGAACTGCGTATGTGGTGTGACATCACTTGCAGCTGGACAATAGCTGTCCAGGCTCCATGTGGTCATGTCTTGAGAGCTTCAGTGTGAAAAAATAATCCCTTGTTGAAAATCAGAGTATTTGAAAATGCATAAATATACTTCATTCAGTGATCCAATGTACCATCATCTGCAACTGCTAGTGCTGTTACTTTCAGGAGATACCACTATGTCTATAAATGAACAGGAAAGGAAAATGAAAATTTGCTTCTACATAATTGGTCAATTCTCAAAATAATACACCAAACATGACTACGTGCAAGTCATCATGCCCTCTTTAGGGTTACGTAATGAAAATGGTAAACAACTTATTCTCATCTACCAAATTAGTTTAAGAACAAGAGGAGACATTTCACTTTGTCAGATGCGAATACACAGGGATGTTGAGGTAGGATCCCAGTTTTCTTTGTAACTTACATTTAAAAGGAAGTTTGTGAATTTTCTAGCTATTAAAAGTTACTCTCGTAAAGAGAGGCTGGCTGCTCAGTTGTAATTTGTAAGTTCTTTATAGATGACAAAAAAGACCTTGTCAGCAACTAAATACTACTTTCAAGTATTTTAGCATGTACTAAAACTTTTTATGATACAGCTTCTAAATTAGAGAAATTTGATCTTGTACGTGCTCAGGTTTCTGGCATAGCTGAAAGATTACCTGACAACAAAGAACCAATGACAATTAATTTGGTTATAAACATAACTTTTATCTAAAAGCACCCCAGGGCAAAGCAGAAGAAAAATGAAAAAGAATTGTAAAGACACAATCTTTCTCAATTAACTGACTTGAAGTATTGCTTTCAGGAAATAAAATTATTACATCCTGATTCAGTTACTTTTTTCCGAGAGAAGAAAAAAAAAAACAAACAAGGAGGCGGGGGAAGAAACTTTTAAAGATTTGTAGAACTGCAGGAATGGCAAAGTTTGGCAAAAAAAAAAAAGAAATTTGTTTACTTGTCTGAGGAATATCATGTAGTTCAAAAATACTGGACTCTGTGTTTGCATGCTTCAGAAATCTTGTTAAGAAACAGTAGAAATAGTCTAATGTTTTATCTTAAAATCCCAGCTTTTTTAATTTCTTTAAAACTTGTTGAATTTACTTACTCCATTTCTACATCAAATGGAAAAAATATTTTTCTTGTGTAAACAGACTTGGGCAGATTGTAGAAGCCCATTAAATATAATTTCTGCTAAGGCTGAGATTTAAATTAATTTCAATTATATGCATAAAGAGTTATGAACTGAAGTTCAGAAAGCAAAGATGTATTGAAATGCATTAAAACTGATAATATGCACCAGTTAATACTAAGTCAAAGCTAAAAATAATTGAGAGCAGTGAGAATTGTGAGAGCTGTGGAAATGTATACACAAGAGAAAAAGATACATTCAATGGTAAGGGAAATGGTGGTTTTCTTCAGTAGCCCTTAGAATAAAACATTTTTCCATAGTTAACATTGTTGTTGTAGAAAGATGGTTATCAAGTACTTCCATATGAAGGGGCCCAAAATGAAGATTGATTAATTACAATACAACATTTTAAAAGGGAGAAAGTGGTATGGTTAAGGACTGTTTTAATTTTCATCACAACTTTACGTATCAAGTTACTACTTTCTTGCAGGTATCATTAAAGAACATTTGCAAAGGTTCTCCGAGCACTATCACCAGCCAAATATCAAAAGTAGATCACTGAGAACTAAAAAATACGCATTTTTTTGAAGGAACCAGAAACTGTAATTACATTACATGATATTCTGACTAGTAATATTAAATGTCACCATTAAGCAGGGCATGGGCAGCAACAAGAGACTGAAGAAGGATAAGGAAATTTCATTCCCCATTCACGCCCATCTCCCCAGCTACAGAGTTAGCACATGTTCATAGCACAAAACTCTCTTTCCTCTGAACTTCTGACGTTAGCCCTTCCACAGCTCCAGCAAGTAGTGTTGCTCGAGACATCAGTACGCCAGTTGCAGAAAACTATAGAGAAGGTAAAATGCTGTGTAAAACCATGAAATGTGCTTTCCTATCCTTCAGGTCTGCACTAAGCTCCCCACAGATCTGAGGAGAAGCATGAAAAGAGGTCCATACTCCCCCACCTTACCCATTTCTAGGCTGAATTCAGCCTTGTAACCCAGAGATAGTGCAGTGTCCCGTTATATAAACACACTGAAACAAATAAACAAACTGGAAAACCTCTATAATCCTCATTACAACATTTCCTTCATGGTCCTCAGGATCTGATCTTACCTACTTTCCTCTCTAACATGCCCACATAGAAGCTTTTAGCCTTGATGAAGGCTAGGAAGGCCATTTCTGTGCTAGCCTGCTACTAGGGGAAACTGGAAACAAAATTTGTACCAAAGTTACCAGTACTGTTCACTTAGAGAAACCAACAACCTAATGCAAGGTCAGCTGTAGAAATGTATTTCTCCTAAATAGAAATCTATTTCTTCTATGTAGAAACAAATGACTGAATGAGAAAATAATGTGAAATACAACAAAATGAAGGTCACTTACCAGCCAGATCTTACCTAAAGAAGGCACGGTGTATGCCAGCTCAAAATCAACTCTTCATTTATAAGCCACAGGGATTTTATTTTATTTTTTTCTTTCTGTATGCTAAATACTTTAGAGTTGGAAATTATCTGGTTGCAATGGCAATGTTCCTAAAACTGCTATGGATTTCAAATGGAGAAACACATATTCACCCAATAGCAGTCTGGAAATCTTACTTTATAATAAGGTACAAGTACATTGTGTTACGTTGCCCTGTTCTCGGTATATAAAGGGAAATGGAGAACTTGTAATTCATTCAATTTACTGAACAAGCAATCAAAATCCCTGGAGATATCTGACTGCCCAGCAGGATGTCCTTACCCAGAGAAAAACAACAACAACGATGACAACAACAACAACAAAAAAATTTAACCACTGTGAAATAATCCACTTCAGTCTGGATGGATAATTGGCATAAGCTAAAAGAGTTATCATGAGTTTACCATGTTTTCAGTGGTATGACAGATGCATATTTTCAAATTCACATGTATAGAGACTGGAAAGGAGAGCCTAGAATTACAGACACTAAAGTAATAAGATTCAATTAGATACTGTCAGATATATTAAAAAAAAAAATAATCAAAACTCCCACAGACATGTATTTTAAATGGAAGCAAATGTTTTATGGTTTATAAGACAACTGCAATGGAATTGATTATAACAAAACTAAATATCCACATGTGAGCTAATCACTCTAGGCACCTTTTATAATAAATGAAAAATAGGTTTATCTAGCATATGATTCATTTCTACCTAAAGAAGCCACCTAAAACAGGTCAAATGAATTATGCCCTAAAATGGACATCTTTCTTTTAAATATAAATGTTAACCATCTCTGATGCAGATGTGTATACTGTAGATGTCTAAAGCTAGGCAAGATGAATCCGAGTCAAAATGACTAGTTAAAACACCAGTAGGCTGGTTATAAAAATCCAGTATATTGAAAAGATTTGGTCAGATTACACTTAGGTATATTCACTGGTGCTTTTTTTAATTAAAAAAAAAAAAAAATTAGTCTGAGAGTCCTTACTCCTTTCACTTCTCCTTGAGAATGAATTTGTGCTACACAAACCTTTGACTAAGTGTCTTAACGTGTCAGTGTTCTGAAACTGCTGAAGTACCAAACTACCATCTAGCTTCCACTTTAAAATTGCAGTAAATTAAACAACAGTTCTTAAGTTGTCTCCAAGTGGCTATAATTAAATCTTCACTCCTAATGATGCCGTCCATTCCAAGGAGAAATTCAATATGGTAAGAGGTGTAGGAAAGGAGTATTATAACAAAATCCTATGGCTTGGCATACAGCCATGTGTAAAGGGCATCCATTAGCACTTCAACAGTTTCTGCAGGAGTTGCTGGAAGAGAATCAGTCTGGGGAGGGTACAGATGAGACATGGTAAAAGATACAACCACCTTTTCTTATTCTGGCCTTCCATACCCCTTCAAATATTTTTTATCTTGTAAATAAATTCTTGCTTTGTCAGAGGAAGCATAACCAAATTCTACTTCATATACTTCATTCTCAAGCAAGGTATAGCCATATTAATAGATCAAAGGTACTAAATATCACAGTCGGTGTCCAAATCCAGGTATTAACACACTCCCTGAGATTCCTCTACTTTTCTTGGAAGCTCTTATCCTTAACCCTGGTTAGATTAGTTGTTGTCGAGGAATCCACAAATCCTCCTCTCGTTAACATGCTCAGGTTAACAACGGATGACAACAATGGATAGGAAAGTGAGTTTTAGCAGTGTGTGTGAATGGAATATCCCATTCTGAGATGATGTTTTCCCAAACCAGAGACCCCTAAAGAGGAAATTATCAATGACAAGCTTTGCATGGAATTACCATTGCTTAGATTAAATGATAATCAGATAATTGCAAAGGGGCTTTTGAGAAAAGGAGTCAGTTTGACCAGAAAAATAAAGAAGCATGACATTTTGTGATGGGGGAGACACGTTGGAACAGAAAAGCGGTACCAGAGCAGCAGTCCAACTCTAACGTGACACTGCCAGAAGTCATCCCACCACCATCCTGATCTCCTTCTGGGCTTAATGGGGTCTCCTCCCCCTGTGACAGCATGAGGGATGGCACTGCAAGGGTGCCACAACGCTGGGACCTGCACCTCAGAGTACCTGTGTGAGCAGCAGGTTCTAGCGACCAGCATGGGTAAAGGTCACACATAAAGCCAGCACACGCGCAATCTCACCGGGAGACGTGTATCAAGAGGGGAACCCGCACTCATAGGCGAGACGGGGTGTCCACATAACCATGTGGCTGTGTGTGTGCAGTTAGAGCTTCCTGGCATTATTGGAGGGCAGTTAGAAATATGTAGGGGTACACTCACATTTTGTGGGTGTCCAGTATTATGCTTTACCCGTTGTATTGCTGATACTGATCCCCAACATATAGTTCACCAGCTGGCCCACTAACTACATATAATTCAAAAAATTGATGAACTGCTGTGATGGGTTGACCCTGGCTGGACGCCAGGCGCCCACCAAAGCCGTTCTATCACTCCCCCATCCTCAGCTGGACAGGGGAGAGAAAAATATAACAAAAAGCTTGCGGGTCG